>NW_022299544.1:0-3575 GCF_002776525.5 Piliocolobus tephrosceles
TAGTTTGTGTGCATAGAAGTATTCATATTTATCTCTGATTTTTTTGTGTATATTTCTGTGGTATTAATTGTAATACCAATTTGTCATTCCCGATTTTGCTTATTTGGATCTTATCTTTTATTTATTTATTTTTTTTCTTTGTTGATCTAGCTATGGGTTTATTGGTCTTGTCTTTTCTTTGGAAGGAACAACCTTTGGTGCCATCAATTTCTTTTTTGATTTTTTTTTGTCTCAATTTTGTTTAATTCCACTTGAATTTTAGTTACATCTTTTATCCTGCTAGCTTTGGAGTTGATTTGTTCTTGTTTTTCTAGTTCATTTAGGTGTGATTGTTAGATCACTACTTTAAGTTCTTTCGAACTTGTAGAGTTAGTTGTGTAGACTATAAACTTTTAACACTGATTTTGCTGCATCCCAGAGATTTGGGTATGTTGTATTTCTATGTATCTCTATTTTCCTTTATTTGAAAGAATTTTTTTTTTATATCTTCCTTCATTTTGTTGCTTACCCAACAGTCACTTAGAAGCAGGTTGTTTAATATCCAGGTGACTTTGTGGTTGTGGGAGATCTTCCTGGTATTGATTTCTGTTTTTCTGCCACTGTGGTCTAAGAGTATGGTTGCCATTAAATATTTTTTAAAATATTTATTGAGACTTGTTTAATTGCTGAGCATGTTATCAATCTTGAAGTATGTACCATGTTCAGAAGAATATATATTATGTGATTGATGCATGGAATGTTCTGTACATGTCTATTAGGTTCAATTAGCCAAATGTCAAATTTCAATTCAGAATTTCCTTGTTAGTGTTCCACCTTGAGATCTCTCTAACATTGTCAGTGATTTTTGTTTTTTGTTTGTTTTGTTTGTTTGTTTGTTTGTTTTTTAACTCCCCACTATTATTTTCTGGCTGTCTGTTTGTACATTGTTTAACTCCCCACTATTATTTTCTGGCTGTCTGTTTGTACATTTTCTGGCTGTCTGTTTGTACATTCTGGCTGTACATTGATCATTTTTACACTTGTTGGTTTAAAGTCTGTTTTATCTGATGTAGGATAAAAGATGTTTTATCTGATGTAAGATAAAAGATGTTTTATCTGATGTAAGATCTGCTTCTTGTTGTTGTTGTTTGTTTTCCATTTGTGCGGTGATATTCTTCCAACCCTTTACTTTGAGCCTATGGGTGTGTCATTACATGTGAGATGGGTCTCTTAAATACAGCAGATGTATGTGTCTTTTTTTACATTTTTTTTTTCATTTCACTTGAAATACTGTGCCTTTTAAATGGGGGGCATTTCAGCTAGTTATGGTCAAGGTTTGTTTATATGTGAGATTTTGATAGTATAATAAACTTATTAGCCCATTGCTTTGTAGTTTCTATTGTCTGCTTCCTTCATAATGTCTGTGGGTTATGTACTTAAGTTTGTTTCTGTAGTAGCAGGTATCTTTATTTTGTTTCCACGTTTAGAACTCCCAAGTATCTCTTGTAAGCCTGGTCTAGTGGTAACAAATTACTTTGGTGCTTTCTGTTTGGAAAAGTCTTTGTTTCTCCATTTCTGAAGCTTAATTTGGTATGCTATGACATTCATGGTTGGAATTTCTTTTCTTTATTAATGCTAAAAATATGCCCCTAATCTCTCCTGCCTTATAAGGATGCTACTGAAAAGTTTGCTGCTAGCCAGATCATGTTCCCTTTGTACGTAATCTTTTTTCTCCAGCTATCTTTAAGATTTTTTTCTTCATCATTGACCTTAGACAGTTTGGTGACTAAACGCTTGGTAATACTCATTTTGGGCAGTATTGCACAGGTGTTATTTTATCTAGTTCCTTGTATCTGGATGTCTATGTTTCCAGCAAGACCAGAAACATTTTCTTGAATTATTTCCTCAAATATGTTTTCCAGGTTGTTTACTCTTTCTCCTTCTCTCTCAGGAATGCCAGTACATCATAGGTTTAGTCACTTTACATAATCCCATATTTTTCCAAAGATTTTGTTCATTTTTAAATTCATTTCTCTTGAGTTTTGTCTGTCTAGGTTAATTTGAATGACTGTTCTTAAAGATTAGAATTTTTTTCCTCTGCTTAGTCCAGTCTCTTTATAAAGCTTGCAATTGCATTTTGAAATTCCTTAAGTGAGTTTTTCAATTCCTGAAGCTCTGATTTATTTTTAAGATGCTATCTTTCTTCATTTCCTGGATTCCTTTGGAAGTTTTTTTGTGTTTTGATTTTCAAACTTGTCTTGAAGCTCATTAATCTTCCTTACAATCCATGCTTTGAATTTTTTATGTGTCATTTTTGCCTTTCCATCTTGGTTGCGGACTATTTCTGGAGAGCTCATGTGATCCCTTAGTAGTATCACTACATTTAGAAATTTTATGGTGCCAGAATTCTTGTGCTGATTCCTTCTCATCTAGAGTGCCGACACTTCTAATTATTGTAATTATTTTCATTAGGTTAGGATTTTATGATATTATCTTGTTTCTTTTCATTTCCATTTTCCCTCTCCATAGGGACTGTGATTATAGACAGTGTTTGGTAGCATCTTTTGTCTTTGATTCTAAGTACTTAAGTACTTCATTCAGCAAGTTTTATATAGCGATGTACAGTTTGACCTAAAAGCCAGTGGATGGTACTTATAGATAAGAGTGGGCTGCAGCCAATGTGGCTAGACAAAGTTCTTTTCCCTAACCTAGGTTGTTTGGATCCCCAATAGAAAGGTGAGTCACAGAGGGAGGCTCTCTGCCTCTCTCACGTACTAGAGCTTCACTCATTTATTTCAGCCAGATGCTGTAACAGGGGCTGTTTGTCAGCATTCTCCTCCCCAGGATCTGGGGTGACCTTCATTATTCTGGTGGATTCTCATTTTCCTTCTTGGATTAAAGGTTAGATAATTAATATTTTTGTACTATTTTGCTATTTCCAAGTGGCCAAGACACAATAAAAGCCTCTATTTCCTCATCCTGGAAAATAAAAACAACAACAACAAAGAGCTGTTTTATTTAAAGGTTCAACAAAACCTGCAAATACTTAGCTAGACAAAGAAAAGAGATGACTCAGATAATTAAAATAAGAAGTGAAGGTAGTTTCTTTTGCTGTGCAGAAGCTCTTTAGTTTAATCATATCCCATTTGTCAGTTTTGGCTTTTGCTGCCGTTGCTTTTGGTGTTTTAGACATGAAGTCCTTGCCCATGCCTATGTCCTGAATGGTACTACCTAGATTTTCTTCTAGGGTTTTTATGGTATTAGGTCTAACATTTAAGTCTCTAATCCATCTTGAATTAATCTTCGTATAAGGAGTAAGGAAAGGATCCAGTTTCAGCTTTCTACTTATGGCTAGCCAATTTTCCCAGCACCATTTATTAAATAGGGAATCCTTTCCCCATTTCTTGTTTTTGTCAGGTTTGTCAAAGATCAGATGGTTGTAGATGTGTGGCATTATTTCTGAAGGCTCCGTTCTGTTCCATTGGTCTATATCTCTGTTTTGGTACCAGTACCATGCTGTTTTGGTTACTGTAGCCTTGTAGTATAGTTTGAAGCCGGAGGCGTCACGCTACCTGACTTCAAACTATACTACAAGG
>NW_022299545.1:0-25255 GCF_002776525.5 Piliocolobus tephrosceles
AATAAAAATGAAAAGACAAAAAGTGAAAAATGACAGACAAAGAAGGAGGAGAGAAAAAAGGATTTTAAAAATTAAAGAAATAGCATAGAAAAAGGGAAAATTTTTAAGTCTTAAATTCTAAAACAATCTAAAAACTCCAAACAGAAACCCTTAAAAAACAAGAAAAACACAATTAAAACCCAAAGAAAGAAAGAAAGCATGGAGAATACAAAAATACAGAAAAGAAAAGAAAAACAAGCAAACAAGAGAAATAATTTAAAAAATGGAAAATAAAAAATAAAAGTGCTAAATAAGAAAGAAACAAAACAAACACAAAACTCACATGAACACAAAACGACCAAGCAAAAAGAAAATCCCAAACCCCTAAATCCCAAAACACAAAAATGTAAAACAAATCCCTGAAAATAGAAAAGGAAACCATCTTAAAAACACAACACTAGCAACAAAAGAAAAACTGGAAAAACGAGAAGAAAGGCAAAAGCATCATCATCAACAACAATAACAAAGAAAAAAAACACCCCAATACTAAACAGGATAAGAAAAAAACCCAATAGACTAAAAGCAGAAGAGAAAGAAAAAAGAAGAAGAAGAAAAAGAAAAAACAAAGGAAAAGGAAAAATTCAGTACATTTTTAAAAAATGATCTGCTTTCTGTGGGTCAGTGTGTGGAGTGGGATAGAAGTACCCACAAAGTGTGATTGTCCACAACACATGGCCTTTGGGAGCTGTTGGAAGGAATGCAAAGGGCATGTTATTGTAGCATAGACAGATAGGCATTTAAGTGGCTTATTACCACCATATTAACTTTTTCCTTCGTGAGTCTAGGAAGCTGACTGTTTTACCCAGAGCCCCTGAGCCCTGTTTTATTTTTTGAGGGTCTGAGAGATAAACATCTATTGATGGGCCAGATCCGAGATCTATATTGGGCTTGTGCCTGTTCAGATAGAGACACTGGTTTCTTTTTCAAATGTTATTGTTATGAATAAAGGCAGTTTTCTAGTTGGTCCACAGCTAAGTGACTATGAGGTTCCTTCCTATACTTTGCTGAGTCAGGACCCTGAAAGTTGCTAACCACCAACTAACCAGGAGCCAGGAGGCAGTCTTTGTCATCTGCTTTTAAAATGATTCCTGCCCACCTAAAGGGGTACAGAAATGGAGATTATCCCAAACAGTTAGAATCCCAAATAGCAACAATCCCAAATAATGAAAGTTTCAAATAGCAGGAATCTCAAAGGCATTTGGGTTTGACTTTATAACATGTTATGTAGTGTTTTTGGTTAGTATTATTTGCTTTAACTTTAAAATTCTGTTCAGTTTAAGATGATGCTAAAATCCATTTAGATAATCAGATTGAGTCTTGATTGAGTGGTGGAAGATGGTGGTGGCTAGGATGAAATATGTGTCTTAGATAATCCCTAAGCAAAGTAGTCTCAATGAAGACCATTGAAAGTTTTATGATAATGATGATACCTGGGCATGCATTTTGACACACAAGTACACTCCTCTGGTGTTCATCTCACTAGAAGTGGTAGCAACAGATAGCTATAGCAATATGACTGTTGGGGCACTTATCTCCCACAAATCACATCAGTAGGTGGCCAGGAGCCAGAGACATTTATACTCCCAGTAATCTTGTAATCCTCTGGGTCCTGGAGCCTGATGTTTCTTGGGCCTGGCACCTACAGTTGTGATACCGCACAGTAGCATCTAGACAGATAGCACATACCACAATATCATTGTCCAGCTAATGGGTCATACCCAGAAACTGAGTTAACATGCATACAGAATAAACATGTGAACTCAAAGAAGGATTATGAGATCTAGAAAGAAGTTCTAGGATTTATTCCTGGCTCAATTCCCCATGAACCATGTGATCTTGGGCAAGTCACTTAACCTCTCTAAGCTTCTTTTATACAATGTACTTACCTCACAGAAATTGAGTGTCTGTGGCTTTTTTCCTCATGATGAAAATTTGAATTAAGCCACAAATGAGAAATATAAATAGGGAATGGAAGAGCTATTGCTTGCAAAATTAGGGTATTATAATACTTTGAAGTTGCCATAACAAAAAATAGGATGAGGTATTGATCACAAGCCAGTTTGTTTCTCCATGTTCTGTCATGTGCTTCTTTTCATTTTTGGTTTATCCTCCAGCCCACATCCCAGCCAAACCTGTGTGTTTCTCAAACCTATGGGCTCAAGCGATGTTCCCGCCTTAGCCTCCCAAGTAGCTGGGACTACAGATGCACTCAACCACACCTGGCTCCAGCCAGTCTTTTTCTAGTGCATTGTTCACCATGTAACACTTTTAAGTGGCATATTCAGTAGGTACAAAATCTCTTAAGGTCAGAAGACAAATTGGGTCGAGTGGTGATATTCTGTCTAATGGCAGGAGATTGGACTAGACTAGTGATACAAGACTTATGGTTTTCACATGCCAAATATTTTCCAAAAAATATCAAGGTGTCATATAGGGCTGCTAATGTATTATTTTGCTAATTGGGGACATTATAAAACAACAGCTACTCTCTGTGATTTTCATCATTTCAAAAAAGGAGAGGTATTTTCACATTAAAAAATAAGACATAATCTCAAAATTAAAAATAGTGGAAAATTTTTAACTTTACAAAGCAATCACCACATGGTTCCTGTTTTGCTCATTTTTCATTTGGACCAGTGCAAATTTAATTATGAATTGATATTTAGGAACCACCCAACTAGATTTGGGTTCTATTCTTCACTTTGCCACTAACTTACTATGTGACATGTTTTGGTCATGTTTCTTCCTCATTTGGGGCCTCATTTTTCTCATCTCTACAATGGGACAATTAGGTTAGAGGAGATTTAAAGGCTTTTTTTTTTTTTTTTTCTTTTCCAGCTCTAGTGTTCAGGATACTGTGACTTTTCAAGGTTCTTTTTAGTCCTTGGAATCTGAGTTTGTGCTGGAAAAAAAAAAGAGACTTTACTTATAATTACAGAACCCCGAATCAAGTAGCAGGCGATTCACATTCCCAGCATGCACATTACAGAGAGCATTTGTATCAGCCATGATGCAAGACATCAGGCTTTTTGCTTTTTATATTCTTTACATTTTGTGGGGGAGAGTTACTTCTTGGAGATCAAGCTGTCACTTCTGTAACATTCCCTGTGATCATTGCATTTACTGTTTTACTTCACGTTTACTCCAAAATCATACAAACTCAAAGCCTCCAGGCCCTCCTCTGGTGTGTGTGTGTGTGTCTGTTTGGGCTTGGTTGCTATAGAAAGATTTTTACTTCTTGTCTCTTTCCTTTCCCGTCTGCCCCAATCCCCTAATATGCACTTTCCATGAATCCTTTCCTATTTATTTTTTCTTTCTTTTTTCCCTTTAGACAGAAAGCGTGACCTCAGCTGTTGGCATGGTCCATAAATGGCATTATCTAAATTCTTGGCAAAATCCCAACTGGGGAATGTTGGGCTTCAGTTAGTTCTAGGTAGCTAGAGGAAATATAAAATTAATTAGCAACATAATTTTGGGCTTTACCTGCCTTGTAAAAGTACACTAATGTTTGTACTAGAAAGCACGTTCTGGCCAAAATCCTACCCTGCTGTTTTAAGGAGACTTGGAGTTTAAATGAGACATTTTGAGCAAAGTGGTCATTTTACTGGCAACCCCAGCTTCACTAGTCCTGTGCAAAAAACGCAAGAGTAAATTCAGGACTTTAAGGCTACTGTCTTGAAGTTAAAGAAGAGTTCACTCTGCACTTGTCTTAAGAGACCCTAAATCTCCAAAGATGAAGTTGGACTTCCTTACCTCCAGTTCTGCCTCCACTGTCTCTCTTCATAGATTGTTTACTTGGCATCTGTTTATATGATATCTGAAGAGTGGTTCACTGTAAAGAAAAAATAAACATGGTATTCATGAAGTAGCCCAAATTATAGTGCTTTTAAAAATTAAATTTACTTTAAAATAAATGATACAACCCAAAATCCAATTTTGAATTTAGTTCCTCCAGTTGTTCACTGTTAAGGGTGATACATTGTTTTGTTTCTGGGAAGGCCTGAGCTGAGGACATTTGCATGTGATCCACAGCTTGCCCATCGCCCTGCTTGCTTTCCCACTCCAGCCTTCTTCATTGCCCTAGCACTGGGCCTTCACAGCCCGGGGTAGAGGGAGTGTGGCACACTCTACTTCTGGATTCTACCAGCTGTACTCTCACTGGGGAAAATCAACTTTGAAGTAAAGCTGGGGACCTGCCAAAGAACTGAAAAGAGGTTATTAAAAATGGTATTTTTCAAACCACGAATGATGTTTTGCTAGCAAAGGCTAACAGGTTACTTGGAATCTGAACTGCTTTGGGTTTCGGATTAAATTGCAAAGTTGGCTAAGATTTCAGACCCCCAGGGTCCTGAGGGCTGAGGGCACAATTGAGAGCAGACTAGATGCTGGCTGCATCTATACAATACCAACCAGCTAGTTAAAAGGGGATAATTCACTAGAATCTATTTAGTGTCACGAACACAAAAGCATTAAGTTTGAGTTTAGCTTTGCTCTGTTTTTGATATAGTTTTATTTATTTGGTTTATTTTACTAAATTCATACTAGAATATATTTTGAGTATGGAAATAGCCTGTATTTCTATTGTAAGGATCATCTTTTTTACATTTTCACTATATTCTCCCTCATATTTCTACCCCCAACAGTTGTAAGTGGTGAAGATTCTACATTAAGGAAAAAAAGAGTTCTATGGATTGCTTAGTAGGTCACTATCTTATTCTTCTCTCCCAGTTGTTTTCCCTACTAAACTATGACAGTGCCTGAAATTTTACAAATAGCATTTTAACCTTTTGTTCATTCAGGTACTTAAAGGAGTTTTCATTTTCAACACTCTTCATTTTAATCTTTGTTTGTGGTTTATCTAGATCTTTTGCATCATCTCTTCTGGATCATAGTTGATAACCCCCATAGCATGAAAGACCTTTCTGTCCTTGTGTCCTACTCTTAGGTTTTTAGAGGTGTTTCCTTCTATCTGTCCTCAAGAACTTTCCCAGCCTCATGTTCCATGATTCCCTTCCATTAGATCATTTACTGTTGCCTTAACATACTTGAATGCATTACCTGAGCTCTGAGCGCTGGGTGTGGTGGTCTTGAGCTGTGTTCTCTGGGATACCTCCTGTTCATATGGTAAGGTTTGCTTGGTAAAATTCTTAGGGAAAAGCTTACCTTATTATCAGCTCATAAACCAGCATTTATGGCTTGGAAACCTGCAGTTTTGAGTTGTTCTTGCTTTGACCATGACTACCTGGATTTTTGTTGTGAACATGGTCTTGTATTGCCTACTCCTCTTTCTCCTTTCTAGGGCTAGGAGATCCCCAAGATAAATGGCTTGGGGAAGCTATGGCCAAACCCTGTTGAGATGGATGGAGGTTGGGAATGGGGTGGACAATAACTTTCTGAGTATCTAATCCCATCTGGGTGTTTTCCAGATTCAGAATCTCAGAAGTTACTTAATCTCCTAGGCTGTTAGAGATCTTCTGGTTAGACCTCCCCATTTTTATGATGAGGGAATCAAGGTTGGAGTAGGAATTTGTCCAAGGTCACATAGCTTGCAAGTGAGAGAACTGGGATGAGAGCCTTGATCTGTGGAATATGTTGTCTAATGTTACAGTTATTAAGATTAATCAGGGGTACTAGATTCATTCCCTGGCCATTTGAACTCCCAAGCAATTCTTTCCACTATTCCTCCCATTCTACTTGATAAGAGAAATGCTAACTGACAAAATAGTAAGCACACAGAAAATACCAACAGAGGTGTTAGAACTTTTTAGGCCTCAATATTTCAGCTACATCATCTTAGGCCCTGCCCTGCTTCCCACAGCTCCCCTCTGCATAAGATATCTAAGGTGGGAGCTCTTTACTGTCCAGGACAGTCCATGGAAGGAAAGTGAGAGAATTTTTCTGCCTCCATGGAAGACCAACACTGACCTAAGACCAGCTTTCCTGAGTTTTTCCCAGGCGGATTCCACAATAGATGGGGGTAGGAGAGACATAATTAGCCCAGACTGTTTTTATTTGGTCTCAGTGTAGGAGATCAGACATCCTGAAAGAGAATTGAAAACACTTCTTTCTTTGGATTCCTGGGGCTGTGTAGGGGGAGGTTGGGCCCCCACTTGGCACAGAGTTTATTACAACATTCAAAAAAAAAACTCCAATATTGTTGCCCAAGGCTGAATGGAAAGTTTTCCTTCCAGTCAGGGCCGACTCCTAAACTCCAAGCTTCTTAAGCCTTTGATTAGCAGACACCTGCCACCAAGGAGACCAGCAAACAATAAAGCTGTGAGGGGCTGCTCCTGAGGAGGGATCAGCATTAACAGAGCCTGGATGGGAGGAGTAAAATGATTTGACACCTCTGCCTGATCCTGAAGGACACAAAAACTCTGCACATTTTGCTGAGATTTAAAAAATCTTTCTTTGAATCTGTTGAAAGTAGCATTTTCTGTTTTTGACTCATTCACATATACTGAACTTATAAAAGTTTCACTTACTTAAATGCCACTGTGTCTGAAGAGTTAACCCATGTCTTCCATTTTTCATTTAGGATGAGAATGCTAACTATCTCACATTTTATCATCTCTTATTCAAAATATTTTAAACAAACTAGAGGCAGAAAGATTGCTATATTACTAATGACCACTTCAGGGTAATTTGTAGCTTAACAGAAGGTGTTGGAAGAAAGTTATGATGAATTCAAAGGAAAAAAGAATAAGGACTCACAAACATGAACTTCAGATATACTGGGGTGACTAGAGCTTTTCTAGATCCCTCAAATCAACTTGCCTGCATATGAGAATATCTCTGGAAATAAACCTCCTTTCATCAGCATAAAGAACTATTTAAAATATTAATGGTTATTATTTATACCCATGTACTTTCAAAACATATTTTGGATTGCTAAGAGTAAGGATTTTTATCTGATGGGAGGTCATTGCAAAGAGGCTCCTTCTGCAACTGGCCCTGATGAGGTATTTACCCAGAGCAAAGCACATTGGCCTAGTTGTCTTGGTGATAGACAACTTGGCAGCAAGAGCCGTCTGCACAGCTCTGAGGTGGGGTTGAGCTGTCTGTAATGTCTCTATTCAAGTTTGGCTAATTGTAATCAGGAAGAAAAATTAATCTAGAAAGAAGGCAAAAAATATTACATCTCCAGTCGAGTTTTGCATGCCTGTAAATATGCTGGGTTAAAAAAAAAAAGGTTGGGGAGTTCCTGTTCTGTCATTTTTACTGTTATTATTATACATGAGCTGGCACATTAGCCTCCATGACAGGATTAGCAGCTGTGGCAACATGCCAGGCTCCTAAGGACCCCAAATGAAGTTGAGCTCTGTCACTATCCATACTTCATCAGCATAGTATCTGAAGAAGAGAGAAAGCAAGAAACATGTCTCTGGAAGTGACTCTGCTAATATACAGCTAATAAACTTATATATTTAGCCAAGAAAGCAAGCTCAGGGCCAAAAGAACCAAGACAGAGGCCATTAACTTCAAGTCTATGAAACCCAAGAAATCATAAGCAAAAAAATTTCTGTGCGTATATGCATATGTGCATTTTTCTGGAGTCCTTAGTTTTGATCAGATTCTCTAAGGATCTGAAATCCTCAAAAAGTTAAGAACCACTGCTATATAGATTCAGATTTACAGACTTCGATCCAGTTATTTTCTCCAGGTATTTAAGTATCGAGTGACAGTAGAATGGTGGAATCTTATATATTTGTCATGTAGACCCATTAGCAAAACATGCTGTAGTTCATGATAGTTGAGTGTGGAGATTATTTAGCATATTATTCTTTAAGTAAAATAAAAGCATAATATTAATCTTTATTCTTTCTTTGATATATCATAGTATGTTACATAGAGTAAGGTTTAAAGAAATATGAACACATATGTACAAATTTAAAGCTTTCTTATCTATTTTTGTTACCATTTAATCCTGTCTTCTTTGCTTTATCTCTTGCTCCCATGCAGTATTGAAAGGCTTGTATTCACTTCTTCCTTTTATAAAGTCACTGTGCATCTTTTTTTTTTTTTTTTTAAAGAACTTTTTTTTTTTATTATACTTTAAGTTCTAGGGTACATGTGCATAACGTGCAGGTTTGTTACATATGTATATATGTGCCATGTTATGCCTGATATAAATGATGAATTGATGGGTGCTGATGAGTTGATGGGTGCAGCACACCAACACTGTGCATCTTTATGTAGCTGTTGACATTAGTGGAGTCTCATTTGATGACATAGTTTTCATTCTGATAATGTTCTTAGTTATTACTAGTTAATCAATCTCTTTTATTCTGGTATCCCACGTTTTCCAGTTCAGCCACCATCTCCTACTGCCAAAAATCAAAAGCAAGACATTTTGACTTTGTCATTTCAATGAAACTGTTCCAACTAGGAGCAGTTACTATTGTTTTAAACCTCTCAGTTTTTGTGTGTAGCACACAACTCTACCTAACTCCAATACTATTTAGTAGAGTTTTTCACTTTCTCCTGTATTAACTTCTTTCTTTAAAAATTGACGTCTTTTACTTTTATAGTTAGGAAAAAAGGAAATTAAAGAATACATATCTATTGAGACAACTAGGCTAACTTCTAAGGAGTTATCAATTAAACTTTTGAAAACCCTCAATTAAAAGAGCATTATGATATTAAATATATGTATTTTACTGAGATGCCCGAGATTACTGTGAGATATTTAACTGAAGATTTCCTGTACAGTCTGGATCTCAGAATAGGATATCATAATGTGGCTCAAATATCTTCTCTCTCCAACATCTCTGATGTTTATGGAAAAAATCAGAATACTTGAAGGGTATATTAAGATACGAGTATGATTGTTGGCCACTTATGAGGTGACCAAGGATGGTCAACACACAATTCTTGGTAAACAAAAAGTATAAATATGCCAAATTCCCACTCTATCCCTGAACCTCTCCTGCTTGTGGTGAGTCTTGGGAATGGGGTAAGGTAATCTGTTTTACACATTATTGGTAATTTATAAAACAGCTGAAAGTGTAAAGGTGTTTTTTGTTTGTTTGTTTGTTTGTTTGTTTGCCTCATCAAAATGGCTGGGTTAAGGTAATCAGGTCAAACAGTTCCTGGTAGCAAAATGATTGTATAACAATCTGAATTGATGCTCGGCTCAAGTGCTGTCTCTTTCTGGGGGCTTTCCAAGATATCCAGAGTCCAAATTAACGGTTCTCTTTCTACTCTCATAGACCTTATTCTGGTACTTCATTATAGCACTTATTTTATATTTCGGTACACTGTATATACAACTGATTCTTCTTATTATTTCATAAGCTTTTTGATAACATTAACCATATCTTAATGTCTTAGTCATCATTGCTGGCTACAAAGTACCATTTTATTAATGAATTCATTTGGTTATCAAATATTATTAAATGCATATTTATGCTAGACATTCTGGTGCTGGGATCTTAAGATGAAAATACGTAATTCTTGCCCTCAAAGAGCCTAGAGTTTGACATAGTAGGAGCTTAAGACATATTGAATCACTATGTTTTTCTGGATTCTTCTATTTTTGCTTAGAATAGAAAAAGATAATTGTATAAGGAAGTCTCCATATTTCTAATTCCTGTGTCTTTCTGAAGAACATGCCATTTTTCTCTTTTAATCATTTCAAAATAACACTTTAGAAATACAGAAGTTTCTTCACAGCTACTAAATTTCTTCACAGCTACTACATTTCTTTTGGGCACCTGCACATGCCCTAAATTTAAGGCATTTAGTGTGAAATCTTATTATTTAAATCTTAGGTGGAAATCATAATACACCAGGATGGGAGTGAGGTTAGAGTCAACAAAGAGCATACTCTAGAGAATTTTTAAATGTTGCAGTGACTGTACCAGGTAGATATGTGATATGTGTATGGTAGGAGGAAGGGGAAGTGAGAGTGTAAGATAATCTGATTAAGTCAAGATGGGTCTCCAACACTTTATGAAGTCTTCTGGAATTAAAGAGAGGAGAGGTGAAGACTCCCTTGGTATCACATTATTCAAACAGAAAAATATTTCTACTAATTCCATCTTACTCCTGTGGTAAAGTGTATGACCCAAATGCACATATCTTAATGGTTGTTCACATATTGCGTTTAATGTTTTGATCTCATTTATATATATATATATATATATATATATATATATTCCTATAACTATGTATTTGGCTCAACTTAGACTATGAGCTACCAGTGAGCATGCCTAAGCTTGTGTAAATTTTGGTCCAATACCTCTGTGTGGTAAGTTTCTTACTAAATGCTTTTTGATGCTATTGATTATGCAGATAGTCATTTATGGAATGGTATATTAAGAATGAAAACTGATTAGAGTCTTTCTCACAGTGAAATGGAAAAATCTGCATCAGTATTTTAAGGTGTGAATAACACATCTAAAAATGTCCCCATGGTCCATCTTGAGTATATCATGCTAACAATAAGTTACTATTTGAAATTTTATTTTCCATAAATTATCTCTTAATTCAGGCATTTCTATGAGTTTGCTTTGGCTTGGCACATTTAACATATACCAGAAAAAAGAGCAAACTTTTATGTTATATGTGAAAATCTTTCAGGAGCTCTCTGCCCCCTCCCCCCAGTATTTCTGTCTATTCTTATCAGTTTATTTAATGGAGTGAATCTATCTGGTAAATATGCTTGCTTGATATATTAAATAAATTGATAGATTGATAGAACTGACAAGTAGTTATCCTGAATTAATTAGTTATGAGGCAGAACTGACCTAGTAGACTGAATTATCTATTTGAATGAACTAGTATTTTGCATTGGCTAGCAGGATATTTCCTTGACCAAATTGACTTAACTTTGTTAGATTGACTTGAAAAATGAATTTGACTGTTTGTATGACTAAGTCAACTCTTTCCTTGCTAGAGACATCTAATTTGTTTAATTAAAATGGTTTATTTGATGGTCCATGTTAACCATAAGCAAAGTTGAAAAGAGTTACAGAATTGGACATATTCATCTTCTGGGACTGTAGAGGTTCAAAAGGAATGATTCTGAATTGAAAGTCTGAGAAGTTTTGGGCTTGCAATATGCCTCATATTTTCTATCTAGGCCTATTAACTCTTCCTAGAGAGGTCCAGTGGACTGATGAATTGGAGGTTCATGCTACACTCCTCTTTTGGGAGACTGCAGTTTTCCAAGAGCAATATGAGTTCTCTGTTGGGCACTGGCTCATTCCTGGAACCAGATGAAAAATTCAAAATTAGTTATTGGGAATTGTGTGTGATCTGAAGAAGCAACTGAAATAGCTCATTTTAAAAATAACATTAGAAATAAATGTGTCAGAGGAGGGTAGAGAAAACACATACTAAAAATACACTTAGAATTCTCTGCAAGCATCATAAATTTTACTTTAACAGACTGCTGGAAATCAAGATGATGCTACCCTATCTACTGGCAGATGAGTGACTGGTATGGGGATGAGACAGTCAGAGTTATGCTGGCAGAGTGAACTCTCATCTTTAGATCTCACCTTTGGATTAGTTTTGGCAGAGGAAGTCATTTGATGTATTCCTTTCCCTTTCCAGGCTTATTCTTCCAGCACTTAAAATAGGACTTAAATTTCTTTCATCCCTTTAAAATCACCCCTAGTTCCCACCCTGCCTTCAGTTTACTTTTTTAAGTTCTCTTTTGTTTTGAGACATGGCAAAAATCTTTTATCCTTGTGAGTCTGTGGCTTTATGATCAATAAGGGTTACTGGTTCAACCTACCTTGTAAATTCAAATGTGTAAGGTCAAACACATTTACTTTCTGTGTACATCCCTTCCTCTCTTTTCTTGACTTCCTTTCCAAATCAAATTCGCTATGATATCTTCTTTTTTTTTATTATTATACTTTAAGTTCTAGGGTACATGTGCATAACGTGCAGGTTTGTTACATATGTATACCTGTGCCATGTTGGTGTGCTGCACCCATCAACTCGTCAGCACCCATCAATTCATCATTTATATTAGGTATAACTCCCCAGTGCAATCCCTCCCCCCTCCCCCCTCCCCATGATAGGCCCCAGTGTGTGATGTTCCCCTTCCCGAGTCCAAGTGAACTCATTGTTCATTTCCCACCTATGAGTGAGAACATGCGGTGTTTGGTTTTCTGTTCTTGTGATAGTTTGCTAAGAATGATGGTTTCCAGCTGCATCCATGTCCCTACAAAGGACGCAAACTCATCCTTTTTTATGGCTGCATAGTATTCCATGGTGTATATTTGCCACATTTTCTTAATCCAGTCTGTCACTGATGAACATTTGGGTTGATTCCAAGTCTTTGCTATTGTGAATAGTGCCGCAATAAACATACGTGTGCATGTGTCTTTGTAGTAGAATAATTTATAATCCTTTGGGTATATACCCAGTAGTGGGATGGCTGGGTCATATTGTACATCTAGTTCTAGATCCTTGAGGAATTGCCATACTGTTTTCCATAATGGTTGAACTAGTCTACAATCCCACCAACAGTGTAAAAGTGTTCCTATTTCTCCACATCCTCTCCAACACCTGTTGTTTCCTGATTTTTTAATGATTGCCATTCTCACTGGTATGAGATGGTATCTCATTGCAGTTTTGATTTGCATTTCTCTGATGGCCAGTGATGATGAGCATTTTTTCATGTGTCTGTTGGCTGTATGAATGTCTTCTTTTGAGAAATGTCTGTTCATATCCTTTGCCCACTTTTTGATGGGGTTGTTTGTTTTTTTCTTGTATATTTGTTTGAGTTCTTTGTCGATTCTGGATATTAGCCCTTTGTCAGATGAGTAGATTGCAAAAATTTTCTCCCATTCTGTAGGTTGCCTGTTCACTCTGATGGTAGTTTCTTTTGCTGTGCAGAAGCTCTTTAGTTTAATTAGATCCCATTTGTCAATTTTGGCTTTTGCTGTCATTGCTTTTGGTGTTTTAGACATGAAATCCTTGCCCATGCCTATGTTCTGAATGGTACTGGACTTGGGAAACTTTCATGATATACTCCTCGCTGAACTGGCTCAAGGGAGCTGAGTTACTCTATTTAAAACTTTAAGAAGCAATAAACATAAAAGTATGTGGAAGTTCTCCCCACCCTTTCATTCTCTGGAGCTGTTATGATTAAAGAGGGCTCTAACAATTGGTTTTCTCATCAGGCAGGAGACCAGTGGGGCCAGATAATTTCAGTAGGGATTTACTTGGAAACAGGTTTTGGGGAACCTCTTATATCACACCTACTTGGGGGGAGTTGGCTCTCACATTTTTCATGGAAATATATAAACTTGGAATTGTCCCTGGTTACTGGAGCAAATTCACAGTTTCCAAATAAATAAAAATGTATTCAGTCTTGAATACCAGGTGGCATACCTTAAGTGTTTGGAAAGTTCATAAGAGTTGGCCATATATATTACATTTTAGGGTTGGGGATAGAATTTAGAGGCAAGTCCATCTCTGAGCATGCTAGGGTTTAGCTCTTAGGGCTTGGGAAGCCATCAGATGTGTATAGCTGATATCTTTATTTGATGGATAATTTGATAGCTGCTGCCACAATCAAGTTACAGATTACTGGAGTAAAATGCCTAACATTTGTTGAGTATCTACTATGTGCCAGGTAATATTCTAATAATTTTACATAAATTTACTCATTTATTCTTCAACACAACCCAAAGAAATAGGTACAATGATTATCTCTACTTTACAGATAAAGAAAGTGAGGAAAGATAGTGCCTGATTGCAGGTGGCTGAGTCAAGATTTAAATCCGGCCAACCTGACTCTAGACTTAGTACAATTTATAGAAATTATTATTATAACTACCACTTTACATTGATAACATTTGCTTATTATAACACTTGTGCACATGGGTATTTGTATATACCCTATCTCAGAGGTCCCCAACCTCTGGGCCACGAGCTAAACTGGCACCGGTTCCTGGCCTGTTAGGAACCGGGCTGCACAGCAGGAGGTGAGTGGTGAGCGAGCAAGCATTACTATCTGAGCTCTGCCTCCTGTCAGATCAGCAGCATTAGATTCTCATAGGAGCTTGAACCCTATTGTGAATTGCAGATGCAAGGGATCCGGGTTGTGTGCTCCTTATGAGATTCTAACTAATGCTTGATGATCTCAGGTGGAACAATTTCATCCTGAACCCATTCCCCACTCCCTTGTCCATGGAAAAATTGTCTTCCACGAAACTGGTCCTTGGTGCCAAAAAGATTGGGGACCACTGCCCTATCTTATTCCAGAAAGTATGTCATCTTAGAACACTATGTCAGGTATAAAGTACAGGTGATATTATTTTTCTTTTATGAATAAAGATACAGGCATATATACATTCAAATAAATAGCAGGACACTCAGGAAAAGAACCTGAGTTTACTAACTCATAAAGAGGCATATGGAATTGTTTATCTGACAAAATTTTATAAGGGATGAAAATAATTAAATGTGTAGTAGCATTCCAGTGTCATTGGAGTGATCTGGTACATAGATAATATTTTGTAAGTATTAAGACACCCTGTTTGGGGAACCGATGCCATACAGATAAATTAGACAAGATCTTTATCCTAAGAAAACTTATGGTGTAGTCAGAGAGTTAACCATGGTTATAATAGTATAACCCATGATATGGTGAGAGATGAGGCAGGCAGAGAGCAAGTCATGGATGACTGTATACTATGTTTAAGAGATTCATGATTTTGTCCCCAAAGCAATGCAGACCTATTTAATTATGGCAGTAATCTGATTGTATTTGTGGGAAAGTTTACTCTGATAGAAGTATGGAGAGTACATTGGAAAAAGATGAGATTAGAAGCTTTCAACCTTGAATAATTTTTGATTTTGTTTTATGTAATTCATATATGTCTTTTATTTGCTAATTTTTTGATTCATTCAAACATATCTCAGTGGGTATCCACTATATTTGTTAGGTATAATGGAAACATAAATGTAAATAACTGCCCTCAAAGATCCCACAACCCAGCACAAGGGGCATTCATTATAAACATATGTTTGACAATACAACCTCCAAAATGTTTAGTTGTCCTGTAAACACAGTGTTAGGAAAGCACAAATTTGAGTGTCAATAGGATTATTGAATTGTAAGAGCTCCTTGAGAAAACATGACTGTGTCTTTTGATTTCCTGCATCCATTGAAAACAGTGCAGATTCAGAGCTAAAGCTCAATAAAAATGTGTTGTTGTTGTTGTTGTTGTTCAGGGTCTAGTATTTCAACCAACAATGAGTCCTATTGTTGAGTGGAAGCTCAGGACTTAGGTCTGTTATGCTTCCTTCTCATCTTAGTCAACTCTTTCACCTCTTGGTAAAGTTAAATATATGAAATCATAGATAAAAATACTTTTATGGATCACCCTCTTCTTCCTAACGCAATATGCATAGTAATTGGAAGTATTCAGCAACACATTGGATAAGACCCTACCTTAGATACCCAAATCTATGGCCATTTTTTTTGGTTTTGAAAGCCTTGCTAGACAAGATTTCATGCCACATAAACTCAGAACCACAGATATCCAGAAGAACAGGCTTTAAGAGTCAAGTTCCTTTTTTTGTAATATCAAGATGATATCCACTAGAGGAATTGCAGCTGGACACAGAGAGAACTAAATTCACTGACTTAGTAATAGCCCTTTGGGAAGTCTTCGGAGGACTTAGTATTCAAAGAAATCTGCTCAAAATTTATACTGGAAGCATTTCAGTCACGTCTTGTACTGGAAAAAGACTGTTGGTTATGGACAACTACTTTTATTTTGCACTGCTTCACAGGCATTCACAATAAGGCTGTTACTTGTGACTCCAGCTTGCCTTTAATTTATGGCCAAATTAAATTGAGTGATGACAGACCTCAAATATATTTTTCAAACGTCCAGATATGAGCATTATGTCATATTCTGGGTTTCTTTGCAAGATAATGGGGTTGGTAAAAATGAAATGGGAGTGAACGTCTATGGCAGAGGTAAAGTTTGCTATTTTTTAAAATACTATTTTTCTTCCACATGTGGCTATCTGATTTCCCCAGCACCATTTGTTGAATAGAATGTCTCCCCAGTATATATTTTTGTCTGCATTGTTGAAAATCAGTTGGTAATAAGTATTCGACTTTCTGGGTTCTCTATTCTGTTTCATTGGTCTATATGTCTACATTTATACTAGTACCATGCTGTTTTGGTTACTAAATCTTTGTAGTATAATTTAAAGTCAGGTAATTTTAATGCCTCCAGATTTGTTCTTTTTACTTAGGATTAGTTTGGCAATTTGGGTTCTTTTTTGATTCCCTGTGCATTTTATGGTCTTTTTTTTTTTTTTTTTTCTAATCCTGTGAAAAACAGGGTTGATATTTTGATTGAAATTGACTCTGTAGATTGCTTTGATCATTACGGTCATTTTCATGATATTGACTCTTTAAATCCATCTCTCACTCATATAGAAATTAATTCAAGATGAATTAAAGACTTAAACTTTAAACCACAGAAATTCTAGAAGAAAATCTAGGAAAAGCACTTCTGGACGTTGCCATAGGCAAAGAATTTATAACGAAGTCCCCAAAAGCAAATGCAACAAAAACAACAATAAATCAATGGGACCTAATTCAACTAAAAAGCTTCTGCACAGCAAAAGAAATAAACAACAGGTAAACAGACAACCTACAGAATGGGAGAAAATATCTGCAAACTATGCATCTGAAAAAGGATTAATATGCAGAATCTTAAACAAAGCAGCAAGAGAAATCAAATAATCCCATTAAGAAACAGGCAAGTGACATGAACAGACATTCCTCACAAGAAGATATACAAATGGCCAACAGACATATGAAAAAATACTCAATATAACTAATCATCAGGGAAATACAAATTAAAACCACAATGAGAAAACCATCTTACCTGAACCAGAATGGCCACTATTAAAAACCCAAAACAATAAATGTTTGCATGAATGTGGTAATGAGGGAGCGCTTATAAACTGCAAGTGGGAATAGAAATTAGTACAACCTTTATGGAAAATAGTATGGATAATTTTCAAAAAACTAAAAGTAGATCTACCATTTGATTTAACAATCCCACTACTGAATATCTACTCAAAGGAAAAAAAGTCTTTATATAAAAAAGACAACTTATTATTTAACACCTAGCTCACATTTTTCTTCCTCTAAAGCAGATTAACCTGTGGTTAAGTTAACTCTGATGACCATCAGAGTTCAAAGTCTGGCTTCAAATCTATCCGTGTGACCTTAGGAAACTTCATAATATTTTTCAATTGTAGTTTCTCATTTCTCAAATTGGTATAATAAGAAATCACAGCTTGTCAGGTGGTTATGAGAATTCATGAAGCTAATATACATAAAGCACATGACATGATGCCCAGAACACACATGTTCAGCAAATGCCTCCACTAATATCTCATCCCATTCCCACAACCCCAGTTTCCTCCTTCTCTATGGAAGAGTCATCCCCTAAATTCCCCAGAGCCAGAGTAATAGTATTGCCATTTGGTTCAGCTCATGATACAGAATCAAGAATAAGATGGTTGGGTTTACCTCCACCAGCCATGTAATAAGGACAAGTTACACAATCTCTCCAAACTTTACTTTCTCTGTTCAAAGCATTATGATAACTAAATCTACCTATTAGAAAATTAAACAGTAAAATATATAAAAGTCATTCAGTAGAAATGACTTACACATAATTAAAAATAAAGTAACTATTATTTTTCTAATCTTCAATACTAAATTTTGTATTATGTTCACATAAATATCACATAAATTAAAATAGTGATTTATCTAATTTTATTATGTGAATGACATTTATCCCAAATCACTCAATATATGTGATTTTTGTCTCAAGTAATAATTATTTTGTGGATGAATTATTTAAGATGATAGAATGAAATATATTTACATAAATTATGTATGTCTAAAATATTAGCGTAAAAATAGAGTTATTTACAACATATGATTTGAAGCTAGTTTCTAGCTTTCGTGGACATAAAATTAAGTATTATGTTTTTTGCCTTTCAGAGTTCTGTACTTTGGGATGCCAGATATATGGTCATAAATGTTAGACATGAGAAAGGTCAATATTAAATCTATAGTGCAGATTACAACCTGGAGAAAATGTTTCCAAATTCCAGGAGGAAGAATTAAACGTAAAACAGATATCAAACTTCTACATCACAATAGCCTTTACCAAATGTCCTCTGGAATGGTTAAAACAATTTAAATTTCCTCTAGTAACATAGGAATGATATATGTATTGAACCCCTAACAACACTAATATTTTTTAATCTTTTCCAAATTGATAAAATGAAATAAAATCTCCATTATGGAGTATTTATTTATGAATTTTTGCGACTGAGTCTCCCTCTGTCACCCAGGCCAGAGTGCAATAGTGTGATCTTGCCTCACTGCAACCTCCGCCTCCCAGGCCCAAGCCTCAGCCTCCCTAGGAGCCGGGACTACATGAACCCACCACCATGCCAGGCTAATATTTGTAGTTTTAGTAGAGACAGGGCTTCACCATGTGGGCCAGGCTGGTCTCGAACTCCTGACCTCAGGTGATCTGACCACCTCAGACCCCCAAAGTTCTGGGATTCCAGGAGTGAGCCACCACACAAAGCCTATATTATTGTTAACATTGAAATGTTTAGCCTTTTTCTCTTCTCTAACAACAAAATAGAAACAATAACTCCTTGAGAAGAAAAAATATTGTTTAGTGGTGGAAATATAATTAAGTATACATTAATCATTTCAACAAATGTAAATTCACTTACATTAAAATAGTATTATAAAACTTTTCCAAAGTACCTATGCAAAAGTCAAATAGTCCTTAACATTTCTCCCCCTCCAAATGAGGGTAAATGTTTTGTTTGACTAAAACAAAACATGTTTAATTTATCTTATTTGATTAATATTTTTAACTTACTCAATATGTGCTTTTTGTTATTTGTCGATCTAGAAAATGATAACTATATTTTATGTATTCTGTTAAGCTTCTATATCTGTGCTGTCCAATACAGTGGCCACTAGTCACATATGACTATAAAACAGTTGAAATGTAGTTGCTGAACTTGAGATAGGTATTTTTAAATTTTATGTTTCTTTAATACATTGAAATGTGAAAAAAGAAGGAGCATTTTTCCTTCAAACATAACTAGAGTTTTGGTAAGACTACTATGTACTTTATCCATTGCATCACAAAAAGTATTATTGTTGTTTTGCAGTGTGCATTTGGCTACCTGTATCATTTTATGTATTACACATGAACACACAGCTAATCTAGTTGGTATCAACAGATTGATTCTGTTTAAATGACTATTTAATATTGAAATATGTTTGATTGAATACCTTATGCAGACAATTATAGTGATACTAATGATACTTAGGTAAATCAAAATTAGTAATAAAATTGAGATACTTAGTGCTATTTAAAAAAAAAAAAGACACCTGCACACATATGTTTATTCACAATTGGAAAGATATGGAACCAACCTAAGTTTCCATCACCTGATAAGTGGATAAAGCAAATATGGTATATATACAGAATGGAATACTACTCATCCATAAAAAATAATCAAATAGTTTATTTTGAAGCAACTTGGATGGAATTGGAGGACATTATCCTAAGTGAAGTAACTCAAGAATAGAAAACTAAATACCTCATGTTCTTACTTATAAGTAGGAGATAAGCTATGAGTATGCAAAGGCATACAGAGTGGTATAATAGACACTGGAGACAAAGAAGGAGGGAAGGTGAGAGGAGAGTGAGTGATGAAAAACGTGTTGGGTACAATGTACATCATTCAGGTGATGGGGCCACTAAAATTCCAGATTTCATCGCTATACAATTCATCCAAGTAACTAAAAACCACTTGCACCCTAAAGCTAATGACACTTTAAAAATAAAAAAAAAAAAAATATTATTTTAAGGCCCACTGTTAGCTGGGGAGCCTCAAGTGGTCAAATTGTGGTTGGTCTTTTCTGAATTAATTTATGTTTAATTGAGGAGAAGTAGTTTCCATTTCTCATACATAATTATGCAAGGAAGTTTAGTTGGCTGACCAGAGCAGTTGAGTTATTTTCATTATTGCAGGAAGAAGGGGAGAGAAAGAAAGAGAGAGAGAGAGAGAGAGAGAACTCTTTCCACAACTCAATAAAAACAAAGGATGTAAAAACAGAAAGACATTTTGGAGATTTGAAAGGGGTAATACAATTAGGTTATGCTATGCAAACAACAAAATCCGTGTTTTCATTTCAAAAATCCTTCCAAATCTCCATCTTTCTGTCTGAGCTAAGATTTGCTCCTGATAGTCATTCAAGTTCCAGGTAACTGACCTAAACCCACAGGGTGGGAGAGAAGACAGATGAAGCAATATTTTTTTTGACAGCAATTCAAGGCTGATTCAAGCTGTCTTCATCTCTGTCTAGCCATCTTAAGCAGAAGATTCATTTTATTAAAATTTGTTTGATCACTATAGCTATTTAATGGCATTGTGTCCCATAGCTGTGGTGAGGATTCAGAGGAGAACACAGAGGCTCCGTCACCAAAGCTATCTCCTACAAATGCTTTGATAACCAGAGCACAATGTTTACCATGTGCTATAAATGTTCATTTTTCCTTGACATTACTCAATGGAAAAACACTAAAAGTATTTCATAAAGGTAACAATACTATAAAATTTTAATAGTTTTCCAACTTGTGCAATTTTACCCTTGATATCTTTGATTTATTTCAAGCAACAGAGGTCAGTTTTCTACATGATGTTTCTCAATTGCTGCAGTTATAGGCTCAGCCATTTTGTGTATTCCATATTGACCATTATGACAGTAGATGTGACAAGAGTTTTGTCTGGAGTTCTCTGCAAGATCTACATTCCTGAGTAGATAGTTCAATGACTTATTTCAGAATAAAGGAAGCCTTTTAATAGCTGACATTTGCTGCCCAGAAAACCTTAGGTGATAATGATTTAGAACATTGGGATGCTGAAATATAAGCTTCAAGGGAGGATACATGGAGGGAATTTTGCTCAGAAAATTCCTGGAAAATTGCCTGGGAAAATCTTATTGGTGTGTGTGTGTGTGTACATATGTATTCTAAAAACATAACTGTAAAAACTTACCTTAAGACATTTATATTGGATCAAGCTTCTCAGAGCTGGAAGAAATTTTATTTTAGTTTTTTTTGGGACAGGGTCTCACTCTGTCACCCAGGCTGGAGTGCAGTGCTGTGATCCTAGCTCACTACAGCTTTGATTTCCCAGGCTCAAGCAATCAGTCCTCCTGCCTCAGCCTCCCAAGTAGCTGAGACTATAGTCATGTGCCAACATGATCAGCTTTTTAATTATTATTATTTTTATTACACTTTATGTTCTAGGGTACATGTGCACAACGTGCAGGTTTGTTACATATGTATACATGTGCCATGTTGGTGTGCTGCACCCATTAACTTGTCATTTACATTAGGTATATCTCCTAATGCTAGCCCTCCTCCCTGCCCCCACCCCACAACAGGCCCCAGTGTGTGATGTTCCCCTTCCTGTGTCCAAGTGTTCTCATTGTTCAATTCCCATCTATGAGTGAGAACGTGCGGTGTTTGGTTTTCTGTTCTTGAGATAGTTTGCTAAGAATGATGGTTTCCAGCTGCATCCATGTCCATACAAATGACGTGAACTGATCCTTTTTTATGGATGCATTGTATTCTATGGTGTATATGTGCCACATTTTCTTAATCCAGTCTGTCATTGATGGACATTTGGGTTGGTTCCAAGTCTTTGCTATTGTGAATAGTGCCGCAATAAATATATGTGTAAATGTGTCTTTATAGCACGATGATTTATCATCTTTGGGTATGGGATTGCTGGGTCAAATAGTATTTCTAGTTCTAGATCATTCAGGAATCGCCACACTGTTTTCCACAGTGGTTGAACTAGTTTACAGTCCCACCAACAGCGTAAAAGTGTTCCTATTTCTCCACATCCTCTCCAGCACCTGTTGTTTCCTGACTTTTTAATGATCACCATTGTAACTGGTGTGAGATGGCATCTCATTGTGGTTTTGATTTGCATTTCTCTGATGGCGAGTGATGATGAGCACTTTTTCATGTGTCTGTCGACTCATAAATGTCTTCTTTCGAGAAGTGTCTGTTCATCTCCTTCACCCACTTTTTGATGGGGTTGCTTGATATTTTCTTGTAAATTTGTTTAAGTTCTTTGTAGATTCTGGATATTAGCCCTTTGTCAGATGGGTAGATTGTATAAATTTTCTCCCATTCTGTAGATTGCCTGTTAAGCTGATGGTAGTTTCTTTTGCTGTACAGAAGCTCCTTAGTTTAATTAGATCCCTTTTGTCAATTTTGGCTTTTGTTGCCATTGCTTTTGGTTTTATAGTCAGGAAGTCCTTTCCCATTCCTATGTCCTGAATGGTATTGCCTAGGTTTTATTCTAGGGTTTTTATGGTTTTCGGTCTAACATTTAAGTCTTTAATCCACCTTGAATTAATTTTCACATAAGGTGTAAGGGAGATTCCAGTTTCACCTTTCTACATATGGCCAGTCAGTTTTCCCAGCACCATTTATTAAATAGGGAATCCTTTCCCCATTGCTTGCATTTTTCAGGTTTGTCAAAGATCAGATGGTTGTAGATGCATGGTATTATTTCTGAGGGCTCTGTCCTGTTCTATTGGTCTATATCTATGTTTTAGTACCAGTACCATGCTGTTTTGGTTACTGTAGCCTTGTAGTATAATTTGAAGTCAGGTAGCATGATGCCTCCAGCTTTGCTCTTTTGACTTAGAATTTTCTTGGTAATGTGGGCTCTCCTTTGGTTACATATCAACTTTAAAGTAGTTTCTTCCAATTCTGTGAAAAAAGTCGTTAGTAGCTTGATGGGGAGGGCATTGAATCTATAAATTACCTTGGGCAGTATGGCCATTTTCACAATGTTGATTCTTCCTATCCATGAGCATGGAATGTTCTTCCATTTGTTTGTGTTCTCTTTTATTTCGTTCAGCAGTGGTTTGTAGTTCTCCTTGAAGAGGTCCTTCACATCCCTTGTCAGTTGGATTCCTAGGTATTTTACTCTCTTTGAAGCAATTGTGAAAAGGAGTTCACTCATGATTTGGTTCTCTGTTTACCTGTTATTGCTGTACAGAAATGCTTCTGATTTTTGCACATTGATTTTGTATCCTGAGACTTTGCTGAAGTTGCTTATAAGGTTAAGGAGACTTTGGGCTGAGATGATGGGGTTTTCTAAATATACAGTCATGTCATCTGCAAACAAGGACAATTTAACTTCCTCTTTTCCTAATTGAATACACTTTAATTCTTTCTCCTGCCTGAGTGCCCTGGCCAGAACTTCCAACACTATGTTGAATAGGAGTGCTGCGAGAGAGCATCCCTGTCTTTGCCAGTTTTCAAAGGGAATGATTCCAGTTTTTGCCCATCTAGTATGATATTGGCTGTGGGTTTGTCATAAATAGCTCTTATTATTTTGAGATACTTCCCATCAATACCTAGCTTATTGAGAATTTGTAGCATAAAGGACTGTTGAATTTTGTCAATGGCCTTTTCTGCATCTATTAAGATAATGATGTGGTTTTTGTCTTTGGTTCTGTTTATATGATGGATTACATTTATTGATTTGCATATGTTGAACCAGTCTTGCAGCTCAGGGATGAAGCTAACTTGATGACGGTGGATAAGCATTTTGACATGCTGCTGGATTCGGTTTGCCAGTATTTTATTGAGGATTTTTGCATCAAGGTTCATCAGAGCTATTGGTCTAAAATTCTCTTTTTGTGTTGTGTCTCTGCCAGGCTTTGATTTCAGGATGATGCTGGCCTCATAAAATGAGTTAAGGAGGATTCCTTATTATTTTTCTGTTGATTGGAATAGTTTCAGAAGGAGTGGTAGCAGCTCCTCTTTGTGCCTCTGGTAGAATTTGGTTGTGAATCCGTCTGGTCCTGGACTTTTTTTGGTTGGTAGGCTATTAGTTATTGACTCAATTTCAGAGCCTTCTATTGGTCTATTCAGGGATTCAGCATCTTCCTGGTTTAGTCTTGGGACAGTGTATGTGTCCAGGACTTTATCAAATTCTTGTAGATTTTCTAGTTTATTTGTATAAAGTTGTTTATAGTATTCTCTGAGGGTAGTTTGTATTTCTGTGGGATCAGTGGTGATATTCCCTTTATCATTTTTATTGCATCTGTTTGATTCTTCTCTCTTTTCTTCTTCGTTAGTCTTGCTAGTGGTCTCTTAATTTTATTGATCTTTTCAAAAAACCAGCTACTGGATTCATTGATTTTTTGAAGGGTTATTTGTGTCTCTATCTCCTTCAGTTCTGCTCTGATCTTTGTTATTTCTTGCCTTCTGCTAGATTTTAAATGTGTTTGCTCTTGCTTCTCTAGTTCTTTTTTTTTTTATTATTATACTTTAAGTTCTAGGGTACATGTGCATAACGTGCAGGTTTGTTACATATGTATACCTGTGCCATGTTGGTGTGCTGCACCCATCAACTCGTCAGCACCCATCAATTCATCATTTATATCAGGTATAACTCCCCAATGCAATCCCTCCCCCCTTCCCCCTCCCCATGATAGGCCCCAGTGTGTGATGTTCCCCTTCCCGAGTCCAAGTGAGCTCATTGTTCATTTCCCACCTATGAGTGAGAACATGCGGTGTTTGGTTTTCTCTTCTTGTGATAGTTTGCTAAGCATGATGGTTTCCAGCTGCATCCATGTCCCTACAAAGGACGCAAACTCATCCTTTTTTATGGCTGCATAGTATTCCATGGTGTATATGTGCCAAATTTTCTTAATCCAGTCTGTCACTGATGGACATTTGGGTTGATTCCAAGTCTTTGCTATTGTGAATAGTGCCGCAATAAACATACGTGTGCATGTGTCTTTGTAGTAGCATAATTTATAATCCTTTGGGTATATACCCAGTAGTGGGATGGCTGGGTCATATGGTACATCTAGTTCTAGATCCTTGAGGAATTGCCATACTGTTTTCCATAATGGTTGAACTAGTTTACAATCCCACCAACAGTGTAAAAGTGTTCCTATTTCTCCACATCCTCTCCAACACCTGTTGTTTCCTGATTTTTTAATGATTGCCATTCTAACTGGTGTGAGATGGTATCTCATTGTGGTTTTGATTTGCATTTCTCTGATGGCCAGTGATGATGAGCATTTTTTCATGTGTCTGTTGGCTGTATGAATGTC
>NW_022299546.1:0-6107 GCF_002776525.5 Piliocolobus tephrosceles
CACCTCGGCGTCCCAAAGTGCTGGGATGACAGGTGTGAGCCACCGCGACCAGCCCCTCTTTTTCTTTTTCTAAATTAAAAAAATGTCAGGGGGGCCAGGCAAGGTGGCTCACACCTGTCATCCCAGCACTTTGGGAGGCCAAGGTGGGTGGATCACCTGAGGTCGGGTGTTAAAGACCAGCCTGGCCAACATGCTGAAACCCAGCCTCTACTTAAAATACAAAAATTATCCGTGCATGGTGGCGCACGCCTATAATCCCAGGTACTCGGGAGGCCAAGGGAGAGAATCACTTGAACCTGGGAGGCAGACGTAGTGAGCCGAGATTATGCCATCGTACTCCAGTCTGGGTGAGAGAATGAGACTTAAAAAAAAAAAAATGTTTTTTGCCTCCAGGGTTCATGCCATTCTCCTGCCTCAGCCTGCCGAGTAGCTGGGACTACAGGCGCCTGCCACCACGCCCGGCTAATTTTTGCATAAGTTAGTGCATTCTTGAATGTTTTTGAAGTTCATCCATGCTGTAGCATTCTGTCAGTTTTTGCTTTATGTATTTTGTGATTCTGTTGTTTAGTATATTTACCTTTGTAATTGTTTTTTTTTTTTTTTTTTTTGAGACGGAGTCTTGCTCTGTCGCCCAGGCTGGAGTGCAGTGGCCGGATCTCAGCTCATTGCAAGCTCCGCCTCCTGGGTTCACGCCATTCTCCTGCCTCAGCCTCCCGAGTAGCTGGGACTACAGGCGCCCGCCACCTCGCCCGGCTAGTTTTTTTGTATTTTTTAGTAGAGACGGGGTTTCACCGTGTTAGCCAGGATGGTCTCGATCTCCTGACCTCGGGATCCGCCCATCTCGGCCTCCCAAAGTGCTGGGATTACAGGCTTGAGCCACCGCGCCCGGCCTGTAATTGTTATATCTTTTTGATAGATTGACCATTTCATCATCATAGAATGATATATATGAGTTTTGTCTCAATTTTATCTTGATGTCTATTTTGTCTGATATTAATATCGCTATTCTGGTTCTCTTTTTGTTACTGTTTGCTTATAATATTTTTTTCCCCATTCTTGGACTTTCAACTTGTTTATGTCTCTGACTCTAAAGTAAGTGTCTTATACCTAGCATAAAATCGGGCCATGTTTTTTAGTGTATTGTCCAATCTCTGATTTTGTTTTGAGACAGAGGCTCACTCTGTTGCCCAGGCTGGAGTGCAGTGATCTCAGCTCACTGCAGCCTGGGACTCCCAGGCTCAAGCCATCTTCCCACCTCAGCCTTCCGAGTAGCTGGGACTACAGGCATGTGCCACCACGTCCAGCTACTGTTTTTTTTTTTTTGGTAGAAACAGGGTTTTGCCATGTTGCCAAGGCTGGTCTTGAACTCCTGAGCTCAAGCAGCCACCCATTTTGGCCTCTTAAAGTGCCGGGATAACAGACGTGTGCCACCGCACCCAGCCAGATCTCTGACCTTTTACTTTTTGTGTATGTGTGTTTTTTTTTTATTATATATTAATCTTTTTATTGAATTAAGGCATTTAATTAAACTTTGACTTTTAATTGGAGAGTTTATTTATATTCAATGTAATTCCTGATAAGGAAGGACCTCTCATTTTGTTTAGGTTTGCTTAGGTTATTCCTTCTTTTTTCAATTCCTCATTACTGTCTTTCTTTTGTTTTGCTTTTAATTTTTTTTTTCTTTTACAGAGGGGGTCTTGCTATCTTGCCCAGGACTCAAATTCCTGGACTCAAACCATCCTCCCGCCTCTGCCTTCCAAGTAGCTGGGACTACAGGCATACACCACCACATCTGGCTGGTTTTTATTTTTTTTTTATAGAAATAGGGTCTCACCATGTTGCCCAGGCTGGTCTCGAATGCCTGGGCTCGAGCAATCTTCCCGCCTCAGCCTCCCAAAGTGCTGGGATTACAGGTGTGAGCCACCGAGCCTGTTCAGGCTAAATAATCTTTTTTTTTTTTTTTTTGTAATTCTCTTTTTTTGAGACAGAGTCTGGCTCTGTTGCCCAGGCTAGAGTGCAGTGGTGCAATCTTGGCTCACTGCAGCCTCCACCTCCTGGGTTCAAGCACTTCTCCTGTCTCAGCCTCCCAAGTAACTGGGATTACAGGTATATACCACCACGTCCAGCTAATTTTTTGTATTTTGAGTAGAGACAGGGTTTCACCATGTTGGCCAGGCTGGTCTCAAACTCCTGACCTCAGGTGATCCACTTGCCTCGGCCTCCCAAAGTGCTGGGATTACAGGTGTGAGCCACCACGCCCGGCCGAATAATCTTAATTGACCTGTTTTCTTTCTTTGTTGTTTTCTTTTTTTCTTTTTTGTGTTAATTGACCTATTTTCTTTGTTTTCTTGAGTTGGAGTCTTGCTCTGTCACCCAGGCTGGAGTGCAGTGGTGTGATGTTGGTTCACTGTAACCACCGCCTCCCGGGTTCAAGCAATTCTCCTGCCTCAGCCTCCCGAGTAGCTGGGATGACAGGTGTGTGCCACTGCGCCTGGCTAATTTTTGTATTTTTAGTAGAGATGGGGTTTTGCTCTCTTGGCCAGGCTGGTCTCGAACTCTTGACCTCGTGATCCGCCTGCCTCAGCCTCCCAAAGTGCTAGGATGACAGGTGTGAGCCACCGCGCCCGGCCAATTGACCTATTTTAAAGTTCACTGTCTCTTCTGCTTCCTCAGACCTGCTGCTGAGCCTCTCTCAAGTGATCTTCCATTTCAGATAAATCTTTATTTCGTTCCTTTTATAACTTCTGTTTGATATTCTCTGTTGGATGAGACAATGTTCCCATATTCCTTTGGCTCTCTGAGCATTTTATTCATTTATTTATTTATTTTTACTTTTTTTCTTTGAACCTATTTTAAATGGCTAACTAAAAGTGTTTGTCTAGAACCCAGGCTCAGTGGCACATACCTGTTGTCACAGCTATTTGGGAGGCTGAGGCAGGAGGATCGCTGGAGCCCAGAAGTTCAAGTCAGGCTCTTTCTTAAGAAAGAAAGTTCGCCGGGCACGGTGGCTGAAGCCTGTAATCCCAGCACTTTGGGAGGCCGAGATGGGCGGATCCCGAGGTCAGGAGATCGAGACCATCCTGGCTAACACGGTGAAACCCCGTCTCTACTAAAAAAAAAAATACAAAAAACTAGCCGGGCGAGGTGGCGGGCGCCTGTAGTCCCAGCTACTCCGGAGGCTGAGGCAGGAGAATGGCGGGAACCCGGGAGGCGGAGCTTGCAGTGAGCTGAGATCCGGCCACTGCACTCCAGCCTGGGTGACAGAGTGAGACTCCGTCTCACAAAAAAAAAAAAAGAAAGAAAGTTCATAGTAAGTCCAACATCTGGGTGTCCTAAGGGACAACGTCTATTAATAGATTTTTTTTTTCCTGTGTATTGTTGGCCACACCTATGTTTTTCTACATGCCTTGTAGTTTTTTTGTTTGTTTGTTTTGTTTTGTTTTTTGAGATGGAGTCTTGCTCTGTCGCCCAGGCTGGAGTGCTGTGGCATGATCTCGGCTCACTGCAACCTCCGCCTGCCCGGGTTTAAGCAAATCTCCTGCCTCAGCCTCCTGAGTAGCTGGGATGACAGGCACCTGCCACCTCACCTGGTTTCTCCATGTTGGCCAGGATGGTCTCGATCTCTTGACCTCGTGATCTGCCCGCCTCGGCCTCCCAAAGTCCTGGGATTACAGGCATGAGCCACTGTGCCCAACCTGTTTCGTTTTGTTTTAAACTGGGTGCTTAGAATATTATAATGTAGCAACTCTGGAAATACGATCCTACCCCCTCCCCTGGGTTTGTTCTTGCTGTTTGTTGCAGGAGTTATTTGTTTAATTTAAAGTCTGTATTTTGTCCCGTGGGGCTGTTTCCTCCTGTTCTTTTAGCCTAGTGGTCAGTGATAGGATAGAGATTTCCTTCAACGTCTGGAACCAAAGAAACCCACAAAAACCTCCACAAGTCTGTGTGCATGTGAGGTCAGGCCTTCCGTGGTTCAGCATGTTTTCAACTCTTAGCTTTCGCTTCCTGTGTGTGCAGAGCCTGAAGGCGGCCAGACGTGAGAGCTTCGCTGAGGGCCCTCGGGCCCTCGCAGGCCTCTCCTGAGCTCCTGCACAGCTCTGGTCTAGGTTCCAAGCCTTCCTCGCCCGTAGCATTTCATTCCCTGGCCTTTCCCCCTGCTCTGTTTGGTTGCTCTGTTGTTTGCCTCATCTCCTGTCACTGGCCCCAGGCAGCAGAGAATAATAAATGTGTTGTGAGTGTTTCCTCCAGGTGTCCCCCAGGTAGCATCTCAGCACCGCAGAATGTCCAGTCAGGTGAGATCAAGGCCAGCCCTTGAGCCATACTCCTGTCCATAGTTGCAAATAAAGTCTGTTCTTGGAATCTGCTGGGCGTGTGGTCTGTTAGTCTGTTTTCCTCAGGCCACCACCAGTCTAGGCGGTGGGAGAGGGACCAGGATGAGTTAAAACGCCACAAAGCTGTTTGTTCTGAGATTCATCTGGTTTGTCTCGATCAAGTCTTCTGGTTGCTGCAAGCTTTTGATTAGTTCCAAGAAAGCTGGTTGTGACTTTTTGGCCATGTTTAAAAATTGCTTTTGAAGTTTCTTGCTCTATTTTCTGTCTTTCATTGATATCCTTCACTGAATCTTGAATTCATATAAAAAGAAGTCGGCCAGGCGCGGTGGCTCAAGCCTGTAATCCCAGCACTTTGGGAGGCCGAGACGGGCGGATCACAAGGTCAGGAGATCGAGACCATCCTGGCTAACACGGTGAAACTCCGTCTCTACTAAAAATACAAAAACTAGCTGGGCGAGGTGGCGGGCGCCTGTAGTCTCAGCTACTCGGGAGGCTGAGGCAGGAGAATGGCGTAAACCCGGGAGGCGGAGCTTGCAGTGAGCTGAGATCCGGCCACTGCACTCCAGCCCGGGCGACAGAGCAAGACTCCGCCTCAAAAAAAAAAAAAAAAAAACAAACAAAAAAAAACGTATAAAAAGAAGTCTTCCCTCAGTTCCGCAGATGGGAGAAAATCCTGAAAGGAAACAGTGAAAACGAAACTGTGGTGTTGCCTGCTTGCCAGACGCGATCGTCTGCCCTGGGCTTTGGGTTCAGGCCGCAGGGTCTTCTCGGATGAGGCATCTCGTGCCACAGCCCCAGCCAGAGACTCTTATTTCATTATCAGATAACTGGAACAGAAAAGGGGAACCGTTTCTGCTACTGGGATTTGACTACATCTAACAGCAGCAGCCTCCGTGTCGAACCCTCCTTTCTGTGGGAGGGGCCGGGACAAGGGGGCCGTTGGAAGACGCTGAGAGCCACCTGCTCCTTCTCTTTCCTCAGGTTGTCTTTCTACTCCGGACACTCGTCCTTTGGGATGTACTGCATGCTGTTCTTGGCGGTGAGTCTGTTTCTCCGGGGCTTGCTTGTCGGGGGAGCCGTGGCGAAGTCACTCCCTTCCCTGGACCTCAGTTTTTCCAGCTGTAAAATGGGTGGGTAGTGGTGGTGATGGGGGGCTAACTGATTTGTGTATAAAAACAGGAGGCCCCGGGCTGGCCGGTGTTTGCCTCAGGTCTCAGTGTTGCCATCTGTGCAGTGGGAGGGGAGCGCCCGCCGGGCGCACAGGCTGACGCGTCCTCCCCCCACCCCAGCTCTATGTGCAGGCGCGGCTCTGTGGGAAGTGGGCACGGCTGCTGCGGCCCACCGTCCAGTTCTTCCTGGTGGCCTTTGCCCTCTACGTGGGCTACACCCGCGTGTCTGATTACAAGCACCACTGGAGCGATGTGCTTGTTGGACTCCTGCAGGGGGCACTGGTGGCTGGCCTCACGGTGAGCTTCTCACCCTAACTCCAGCCATCCCCTGTGTTGTCCAGAGACCACTCGCCACCCACCCCTCGTCCTGCCCTGGGCACCCTTGCCCACTGAGTCCTTCCCTGGGCCTCCTCCCTGTCAGTCCTCCCTGGGACCCCTCCTTCTGCCCCCATTTCACCCCAGGGACCCCTTTCCCCCAACCCCAGTCCTTCCCTGGACCCCCCTGCACCCCCCATTGCTCCCCGGGACCCCTTCCCGGGCACCCCAGTCCTTCCCTGGACCCCCCGGCACCCCCCATTCCTCCCTGGGACCCCTTCCCGGGCACCCC
>NW_022299551.1:0-6211 GCF_002776525.5 Piliocolobus tephrosceles
TGCTGCCTTGCGGTTAGATTGCCGCAGACTGCTGTGTTAGCAAGGAGGGAGGCTCTGTGAGCGTGGGACCCTCCCGGCCAGGTGTGGGGTATATTCTCCTGGTGTGCCGGTGTGCTTACAGCGCAGTATTGGGGTGGGAGTTACCCGATTTTCCAGGTGTTGTGTGTCTCAGTTCCCCTGGCTAGGAAAAGGGATTCCCTTCCCCCTTGCACTTCCCAGGTGAGGCGATGCCTCGCCCTGCTTCAGCTCTCGCTGGTCAGGCTGCAGCAGCTGACCAGCACCGATTGTCCGGCACGCCCAAGTGAGATGACCCCAGTACCTCAGTTGAAAATGCAGAAATCACCGGTCTTCTGTGTCGCTCGTGCTGGGAGATGGAGACTGGAGCTGTTCCTATTCGGCCATCTTGAGAGATTTCTTAACATAGAGATTTTGTAAGTGCCCAGACACTTTAAGGTTATTGTTAAGTTGTGAATGAAATTTTTATTATATTTTCTAGTGCAGAGAAATGCTATTAATTTTTATAAGCTGATTTTGTATTGAGCAATCCTGTACAAGTCTCCTTAGCTTTACATTTCTCAGTTGATTCTGATATCATTCACAAATGACAGTGCTCCTTTTAAACCCTCCCTCTCTGTTCCCTCAGACTTACCAGCCTGGATCATCCTGCTGAAATTGTTCCCTTTCTTCAAGGCCCAACTCACACATTACCTTCTTTGACAAGTCTTACTTGGCCTCATATACAACCACCACTCCTCCTTGTTCTCCAGTTAAACTGAATGCCAAGTAAAATGTGTCATCCACACGCTTCTATAGCACTTTGCATATCTATTATACTACTCAGCACACTACATCAAAATTACTTGTTTAGGTATTTCTCCACAAAAGAATGAACTATATCATTGTTAAACAAACTACAGCCTGAAAAGGACTCCGTACCTCTATATCTGCGTTCTTGTGGATGAACCATAAGCTAGGTTGACAAGACTGAAAATTTAACTTAGGAGTATGCACCTGTAGCAACAGCTGAGTGTTGGCCAATCCCAGCAGCCATACTTCAAGCACTTATAAACTGCTGGGTGTTCAAACTGTGTTCAAATAAGGCAAATGCCCAGCTGTAACCAATCCTGCTGTTTCTGTACCTCATTTCTGATTCTTATATATCACTTGATTTTTTTTTTTTTTTTTTTTTTTTTGTCTATAAATTTGTTCTGACCACGAGACACCCCTGGAGTCTCTCTAAATCTGCTGTGATTCTGGAGGTTGCCTGATCGTTTCTTTTTCTTGCTCAATTAAACTCCTTCAAATTTAACTCGTCTGAAGTTTTCTTTTAACACCACATCATACTCATGCTTATACACCTAGCACCAAGCATGGTACCTAATACATAATACTCATATGATACATAGTTGTTAAATAAATGAATAAATTAGTTGAGTTGGCCAAAATGGTGCACAACATTCAGCACATAGATGGAACAAATCAGTATTAATATAATCACTTATATGCATAACTCTTGTTAAGTAGTTTCTTGAATTTAATAAATATGTGCACAAACTCTCAAAAATTCATACAAAACAAGGGCCAGGCACAGTGGCTCAAGCCGATAATCCCAGCAATTTGGCAGACCAAGGTAGGCAGATCACTTGAGGTCAGGAGTTTGAGACCAGCCTGGGCAATGTGGTGAAACCCCGTCTTCACCAAAAAAAACACAAAAATTTGCCAGGCATGGTGGTGCGCACCTGTAATCCCAACTACTCAGGAGGATGAGTGGGGAGAATTGCTTGAACCTGGGAGGCAGAGGTTGCAGTGAGCCAAGATCACACCACTGGACTCCAGCCTGGGCAATAGAGTGAGAATCCATCTCAATAACAACAACAACAACAACAAAAAGGTATACAAAGTAAGAATAAACAGTCATGCTTCCTTTTTTATTGGTATTTTAAGCTATGATGCTGAAGAATTAAGTAAGTTGACACATTATTTTTAAAAAACATGAAATGAATAGTACACTTGTATTAGTCTGTTTGCATGCTGCTGATAAAGACATACCCAAGACTGAGAAGAAAAAGAGGTTTAATGGACTTATAGTTCCACATGGCTGGGGAGGCTTCACAATCATGGTGGAAGGCATGGAGGAGCAAGTCACATCTTACGTGGATGGCAGCAGACAGAGAGAGAGCTTGTGCAGGGGAATGCCTCTTTTTAAAACCATCAGATCTCATGAGACTTATTCACTATCATGAGAACAGCATGGGAAAGACTTGCCCCTATGATTCAATTACTTCCCACCAGGTCCCTCCCACAACACAAGGGAATTCAAGATGAGATTTGGGTGGGGACACAGCCAAACCATATCAGCACTAATACATACTTTTCTCTATAAATTTCTAGGAATCTGTAATACTTATCATAAAGACAGTGAAAATCAAACAACTCTAACAAAGGTAACTTCCTCTGTGAGATGGAATATAAGTTTTAAATGAGAAAAATAAGATATGGTTCTGAGATTATGCCTGCTTAAAACATTTTTCCCTAAAAATTTAAAAGTTTTAATTTTAAAGATTATACATAACTATAAAAGAAAGTAGAGCCAGTTTTCCATTAACATGAAATATAAATAATTTAAGCATTATTAGTCACAAAAATGAAGGGCTAAAACTAGAATCTCAGCAACTATACAAAGTTGGCTCTGGAGTTAAACAAACATTAATAGTACCTCTAATTGTAATAGCTAATAGTTACTGAGGATTTATTATGTGTCAGATACTATGCTAACACCTTAGATTTAATATAATGCTCACCTCTATAAATTATAATTTAAATATAATGTAATGTTCAAATCTATAAATACTATTTTCCCCATATTTTATAGAGGAGAAAACCTAACATCAAAGGCACTAACTTATTTGCCAAAGACACACAGCTAATAAGTGGAGAGGTATTTTACCAGATTCCAAAGACTCTCTATTAACCACGAAACTCAAGTAAGCAAGTGCCTCTGCACTGAGATTAAAGGCGAGGGAAAGTTAATCAGTCCCAAAATGTCTTCTTCAACTGTTTATCATAGTCTCCAAATTCCTGCCATTACAGCCTTCAAGACAGGACACAAAGACTGAGAAAATATGCAATGGAAGAAGTGAATCAAAAAGGACTAGACCAAAGAATGAAACACTGAGCAATCAAGGACCAAAAATTGAGGAGATAGGAAGTACTTAGAGGAGATTTCAAAAAGAAAAGGCATAAATGAAAAACACAAACAACAAATTATTAATGTATTATATTTATATATTAATATTAAACATTTAAAGTATTATATTATATAAGTTAATTTACCTAATAAATTAACATTTTAAGTACCCACTATTGCCTGCTTTACAGTTTTACCAACTTGGTCAATGCCTCTTTAGCAATGTGAAAATAAAGATAGTAAGGTAGGCAAGGAACTTCATCCCTCCTACTAAAAAGATAACCTTCCACAGTACAAATATGGAAATTATGAGGATGAAATTATGAACTATTAAGTTGCCTTTAAATATTGTGTTTACAAAGTATTTTTAATAATATGGACAATGCTTATTCCATAATGTTAAGCCCAAAAAAGGTCAAAATTTAAAGTTGTATAGATCATATTTTCTAAAATTTGTAAAAATGTGCAAGGAAGACAGACTGCAAAGAAATATCGAGGGAAGATAATTTTAAAACACAGAAAATTATTTCATTTTTATCTTTACATCAAGACTTCTTGGCCAGGCCTAACAATTTTCCAAATACAATTTCAGCAAAAACACAGGAAGGCACCCTATCAGGGTCTAACATAGTGATTCTCAAACTGGAGCATGGTTCTTGCATCAGAACCATCTGGAGGGCTTGTTAAAACGAATTGCTGGACCCCATCCCTAGGGTTTCTAATTCAGTGGGATCTGCATTTCTAACAAGTTTACAGGTGATGCCAATGCTGTTGGTCTGGGAACCACACTGTAAGAACCACTGGTCTAAATAATTACACTTAATTATTATATATATGCATGTATTTGTATACCTACATTTCATTAACGTATGTAATTAATTTTTCATTGTTTTATTATCTTCTAATTAATATATTATCTGTAATTATTAATAATCACAGCTGTGTGCTAAATTATAAAGCTCCATAGTTAGCTAGATTGTTAGGTCTGACTGATCACTATGTGGTATTTACTTACACACTGAAACAAAAATGAAAAATAGGCCATCCGTATATTTGATTAACAGAATAGGACAACAAATCTGGCTTCACTGTTGACTACAGCTAACCAAAGCTGTCAAGAGTTGGCTTTCTAGAGGAAATGATGCCTCCTTTAAAGCTTCCATATTAATTTCTAAATCTCAGTTACAAAATAAATGAAAAGCTGTTAGTAAGTAAAGCAGGAATTTGAAGGCAGTCTAATTTTTTAAATTAGAGTTTTAATTTTTTAAATATTTAAAAATTAAATGTTAAGAAGAGTTGTGAAGGGAAATATACTTTAAAATGTTTAAAAGCAGACTCTGGCCCTTTTCCTATTCCCTTTTCTTACTGTCCCCTGAAAGGTACCGGAATTATTCTCCATGTAATTCCACCCACATTAAGCCTGTTCATAGGAGAATCTCCAACATAGAATGACAATGATAATCATCCAATGCCATGTGACAAATGGCAGCATAATGAGCTGCTGAAAGAAAGAAACATTTACAGATCTATTAACTTGTTTGTTAAATGAACCATTTCTTGATGAAATTTTTCCTACTCTCTAGCCTGCATTTTCAAATTCTGTAGCACTGCAATTTTAAACATCCCAAAACAAAAACAATAAAAGACAATGTTAATCTAATTTTTTATACAAAAATTGTCCTAATTTAATTTCTATATTACTAAATTCAAAGAACACAATAGGCAGGAAGGACTTTAATACACTTTTGTGATTTTCTGATAAGAAAACTATAAACTATCTACAAGGCAGTTCATTTTTAAGGAATTGCATGGTCAGAATATAATAAATTGGTTATTTCCAGAGTTACTAATATATAAAGACCAAATTTTGAAGCAAAAATAAAAATTTATGTTCTATGAAAAGAATCAGTATCAAGTTTCCACAATTTACAGTGATTAAAACATTTTAGAAGTAGATAGAGGAGGTAGTTGTACAAAGTTATAAATGTACTAAATGCCACTGAAATGTCCACTTTAAAATGATTAATTTTATGATTAATCATCATGTCCATTTCAATTTTTTAAAATACGTAAAAATAAAAACAAAAAATAATGGCAAGACAACTTTCACAACTTTCAAGTCGTTTTAAGGTTCTTGCTCCTAACACTGTACAAAAGAAAAAAAAATGTAAGAGGAAAATGTTACAGTTCTTATGTATAAAGAAAAAAATAAATAATCCTGAACACTAATCCTAGAAAAGCATTTCATTTGGTGTTCCCCACCCACCAGGATCTTCATTTACGCTCCTTCTCTTGTGGAGGGAACAGTTCCAACTTCAGTCTAACTTCATACATGTCCTTTTAGAGTCTAAGGAAAATCTTAGAAAGTTCTAAGTAAAATTTTACACATACTCGAGCTAAAAAGCAGAGAGGTAAACAGGTTACTTTTAACTAGATTAGATTCAGACGGCTTGCATCTTTCCAAATAAACACAAAATTTAGCCCTCATTGGACCTTCCCTTGGGCATTTTTTTTTTTAAGAATGTTAAGATTTGTGGTGAAATTTTCATTAAACCTACAATGATTTTAGCCAGTCACACTATCAAACACATCCAAGAATAAAGACATTTTCAGGGGGCGGAGCAAGATGGCCGAATAGGAACAGCTTCAGTCTCCATCTCCCAGCGCGAGCGACACAGAAGACCGGCGATTTCTGCATTTTCAACTGAGGTACTGGGGTCATCTCACTCGGGAGTGCCGGACAATCGGTGCTGGTCAGCTGCTGCAGCCCGACCAGCGAGAGCTGAAGCAGGGCGAGGCATCGCCTCACCTGGGAAGCGCGAGGGGGAAGGGAGTCCCTTTTCCTAGCCAGGGGAACTGAGACACACAACACCTGGAAAATCGGGTAACTCCCACCCCAATACTGCGCTGTAACACCGGCACACCGGAGATTGTATCCCACACCTGGCCGGGAGGGTCCCACGCCCACGGAGCCTCTCTCCTTGCTAACACAGCAGTCTGCGGCAATCTAACCGCAAGGCAGCA
>NW_022299552.1:0-3899 GCF_002776525.5 Piliocolobus tephrosceles
AAGTGTTATTTACATCCTATAATATCAAGGGCACATGCTATCAATATGGATTATGAGTATTGATGTTGACCTGGATCACATGGCTGAAGTAGTACTTGCCGGATTTCTCCACTGTAAAGTTACTCTTTTATTTCTTTTCTATGCTGTACTCTGAAATGCACAGGCCACACCTAACAGATGAGGAGTTATGCTTCCTATCTTCTAGACTACAGTATGTACATAATTAATTTAAAATATTTCTGCATCAGAGATTTGTTCCTTCAACATTTATAATTCAGTGATTGACACCATTATCCTTTGTCTATATTCAGTAACAATTACTGTGTCCTTTTTTTATATACTCTAAGTTCTAGGGTACATGGGCACAACGTGCAGGTTTGTTACATATGTATACATGTGCCATGTTGGTGTGCTGCACCCATTAACTCATCATTTACATTAGGTAAATCACCTAATGCTATCCCTCCCCCCTTCTCCCTCCCCACAATAGGACCCAGTGTGTGATGTTCCCCTTCCTGTGTCCAAGTGATCTCATTGTTCAATTCCCACCTATGAGTGAGAACATGCGGTATTTGGTTTTCTGTTCTTGTGATAGTTTGCTGAGAATCATGGTTTCCAGCTGCATCCGTGTCCCTACAAAGGACACAAACTCATCCTTTTTTATGGCTGCATAGTATTCCATGGTGTATATGTGCCACATTTTCTTCATCCAGTCTGTCACAGATGGACATTTGGGTTGATTCCAAGTCTTTGCTATTGTGAATAGTGCCGCAATAAACATACGTGTACATGTGTCTTTATTTCAGCATGATTTACAATCCTTTGGGTATATCCCCAGTAATGGGATGGCTGGGTCGAATGGTATTTCTAGTTCTAGATCCTTGAGGAATTGCCACACTGTTTTCCCCAATGGCTGAACTAGTTTACAGTCCCAGCAACAGTGTAAAAGTGTTCCTATCTCTCCACATCCTCTCCAGCACCTGTTGTTTCCTGATTTTTTTAATGATCGCCATTCTAACTGGTATGACATGGTATCTCATTGTGGTTTTGATTTGCATTTTTCTGATGGCGAGTGATGATGAGCATTTTTTCATGTGTCTGTTGGCTGTATGAATGTCTTCTTTTGAGAAGTGTCTGTTCATATCCTTTGCCCACTTTTTCATGGGCTTGTTTGTTTTTCTCTTGTAAATTTGTTTGAGTTCTTTATAGGTTCTGGATATTAGCCCTTTGTCAGATGAGTAGATTACAAAAATGTTCTGCCATTCTGTAGGTTGCTTGTTCACTCTGATGGTAGTTTCTTTTGCAGTGCAGAAGCTCTTTAGTTTAATTAGATCCCATTTGTCAATGTCGGCTTTTGTTGCCATTGCTTTTGGTGTTTTAGACATGAAGTCCTTGCCCATGCCTATGTCCTGAATGGTAATCCCTAGGTTTTCTTCTAGGGTTTTTAAGGTTTTAGGTGTAACATTTAAGTCTCTAATCCATCTTGCATTAATTTTCGTATAAGAAGTAAGGAAAGGATCCACTTTCAGCTTTTTACTTACGGCTATCCAATTTTCCCAGCACCATTTATTAAATAGGGAATCCTTTCCCCATTTCTTGTTTTTGTCAGGTTTGTCAAAGATCAGATGACTGTAGATGTGTGGTATTATTTCTGAGGGCTCTGTTCTGTTCCATTGGTCTATATCTCTGTTTTGGTACCACTACCGTGCTGTTTTGGTTACTGTAGCCTTGTAGTAGAGTTTGAAGTCAGGTAGCATTATGCCTCCAGCTTTGTTCTTTTGGCTTAGGATTGTCTTGGCAATGTAGACTCTCTTTTGGTTCCATATGAACTTTAAAGAAGTTTTTTCCAATTCTGTGAAAAAAAGTCATTGTTAGCTTAATGGAGATGGCACTGCATCTATAAATTACCTTGGGCAGCATGGCCATTTTTATAATATTGATTCTTCCTATCCATGAGCATGGTATGTTCTTCCATTTTTTTGTGTCTTCTTTTATTTCACTGAGCAGTGGTTTGTAGTTCTGCTTGAAGAGGTCCTTCACATCCCTTGTTAGTTGGATTCCTAGGTATTTTATTCTCTTTGAAGCAATTGTGAATGGAAGTTCATTCATGATTTGGCTGTTTGTCTGTTACTGGTGTTCATTTTTTATTAAATGTTTGGAATGATTTATAAAATGTACCGGTGAAGCTATCTGAATTTTTTTTTGTTGAGAGGCTTTTAATTACTAATTAAATCTATTTGCTTATCATAGATCTGTTGTGATTTTCTAATTCCTCTTGGGTGAAGTTAAGTAATTTATATCTCTAGAAATGTGTCCATTTCATTTAGGTTATATAATTTGTTAGCATACAATTTTTATAGTAATGTCATAATTTTTATAACTTTAAGGTCAATAATATTTCCACTTTCATTTCTGATTTATTTGTGTCTTCTCTCTTTTTTCTTTGTTACCCTAGCTAAAAGTTTGTTAATTGTATTAATCTTTTAAAATAATCAAATTTTGGTTTTGTTGATTCTCCCTATTATTTTTCTATATTCTATTTATCTTTGTTGTATTGTTTATTATTTCCTTTCTTCTGCTACCTTGTGGCTTGTTTATGCCTCTTTTTCTAATTCCTCAGAATGTAGAACTAGGCTATTGCTTTTAGATCTGATTTCTTTTTCAATGCAGGCATTTATAGCTATAAATTTTTTCTGTGCACTTTCTTAGCTGCGTTCCTTAAATTGTGGTATGTTGTGTTATCATTTTTATTCATTTTAAAAAACTGACTTATTTAATATATGATAACCTCTTTGACCTTTTTTTGTTTTTCTGTTTAAGTGTTTGTTGTTTAATTTACATGTGTTTGTGAATTTTCTGGTTCTCTTTCCTATATTGATTTGTAGTTTCATTTCAATGTGATCATAAAAGATATTTTGTGAAGATTCCTGGGCAAGATGGCTGAATAGGAACAGCTCCAGTCTACAGCTCCCAGCAAGATCAATGCAGAAGGTGGGTGATTTCTGCGTTTCCAACTGAGGTACCCTGCTCATCTCATTGGGACTGATTAGACAGTGGGTGCAGCCCATGAAGGGTGAGCCAGAGCAGGGTGGGGTGTTGCCTCACCCTGGAAGTGCAAGGGGTTGTGGAACTCCCTCCCCTAGCCAAGGGAAGCTGTGAGGGACCGTGCCATTCCAGCCCAGATACGACACTTTTCCCATGGTCTTCACCACCCACAGACCAGGAGATTCCCTTGGGTGCCTATACCACCAGGGCCCTGGTTTCAAGCACAAAAATGGGCAGCTGTTTGGGCAGACATTGAGCTAGTAGCAGGAGTTTTTTTAAATATCCCAGTGGTGCCTAGAATACCAGTGAGACAGAACCTTTCATTCCCTTGAAAAGGGGTCTGAAACCAGGGAGCCAAGTGGTCTAGCTCAGCAGATTCCACCCCCACAGAGCCCTTCAAGCTAAGATCCATTGGCTTGAAATTCTTGCTGTCAGCACATCAGTCTGAAGTTGACCTGCAATGCTCAAGCTTAGTGGAGGGAGGGAGGGTCCACCATTACTGAGGCTTGAGTAGGTGGTTTTCCCCTCACAGTGCAAAGCTGCCAGAGGTTCAAACTGGTTGGAGCCCACCACTGTAGCCTGGCAAAGGCAATGCAGCCAGACTGTCTCTCTAGATTCCTCTTCTCTGGGCAGGGAATCTCTGACAGAAAGGCAGTGGACTCAGGGACTTATAGATCAAACTTCCATCTCCCTGAGACAGAGCGCTTGGGGGAAGGGATGGCAGTGGGTGCAGCTTCAGCAGACTTAAACATGCCTGCCTGCCTGCTCTGAAGAGAGCAGCAGATCTCCTAGCACAGTGCTCAAACTCTGCTAACGGACAGACTGCCTCCTCAAGTGGGTCCCTGACCCCAGTG
>NW_022299553.1:0-1960 GCF_002776525.5 Piliocolobus tephrosceles
AAATACTGATTTTACCTTCCTTGAGGCCCAGATAAAGCGTTATCCCCGCTATAAAAATACATCTTTCCTCCTCAAATTAAATATATTTTTGCACTAAAATTAATTTCTCCCTCTATATTCCGAAAGCATAATATGTCTTATAAAATTATCAACGTTTTAATTCTTTTATTGTTTCCTGGTAGAGAGATAACTCTTATCAAATGTGTATTTTTTATAAATCTCTACATCGATATAATTAATATGACTTGCCTTCACTGATCCTTAAGTAAATAACTAATATCTTGAAATTTGTGCATCATTCAGGAAAACATACTATTTAATGTTATTATTTATTTTTGAAAACAATATGCAATCTCCAGTAAAAAATTTTATTTACTATTTCTTAACTAATGTGAAGATCAAGATTAAAAAACAAAATATTAACATACCTATATACCTATCCATTTAATAACTTAAATATAATTCAATATATTATAACTAATTATGAGATTTAAAAAATTTTATTTTATCACTTAAGTATTAAATTTTCATATTCATTCTACTCTTTCTAGTAAGCTCTAGCATTTTAGGCGTTGGGCTGCCATCTGGTGGAAATTTTAAGTGTTGACTAAAAACATCTATCTTTTGGTGTAGCTTGCTCATTTATGTTGTTATTATAAGCATGTTAATAAACATTCTGGTTGCACAGGAGAAAATGTACCAAATTAAATTAATGAGCTGAAATCTAATAGAAAATAAAATCAAATAAATATTTAAATTAGATGAGTATGCATTTCCGCTTGCCTTAACCATCCATTTGTACCACAATAAATTTAATATTGTGAATATAAAGAAGGCCATAAAAACTCAACAAATAGACAAACAGACAATTGGTTACTGTGTGAACACAATTAGGATTTTTTAACCCTAAGTTATAAACCAAGATTTGCTTTTACTGTCATGCAATTACAAAACCTCTACGTAAGATTCAAAAGGAACCACAGATAGTCACAAAAAAATACACTGGGAACAGATTATGTTCTATTTCATTTCTGATTACTCAATTGCACATTCATTTCTCAGTTATTTTTTCTTGAAATACCTTGTTTGGTGCAGTAATACCTTGCTGTTTATTTACCGTACTTAATGAAATACAACTAGAGTAGATAAACTCAGAACCAAATGTAAAAATGAGTACTCAGATATGAAATAGAATATTGTCAAACATTGTTTTAGTAAGACTAATATACAACCATTTCAAAACTGATTATACCTAAAAATTTTAAATGAAATTGTTGAAGATAACTCTTGGTTGGTAGAGTCGATATGTTAATATTCTAGAGTGCAGATCACATCCTTAGTTTATTGACTCACAGGAGGTGCATTTTTATCTAATGAGGGTGTTATTCTTGTTGGATATTTTTTATTTCCAAAAAATTAAATTTTAATCTCACCATAATGGGATGTTTGCCTAGACATGCTAGGCTTGACAGAGATGATTTATGATTCTGAAAATGTAACTAAATTGCACAAAGCCCTTGAGGAACCTAAAAGCAGAATGTGTTAGAGAAATGAGGGATACATTGTGAAGCAAGAAGGCTCAAGAGCAGTTCCAGTTCTGTTCTTAATTAATAGTATGGTTTAAATAATAATAATAAAATAATCATGATCATAAGCCACATTGTAAACCAGTTTTCATATCACATATTACTGAATCCTCACAACAATGAGATTGATAAGTGTTCCTTTACTATTAGTTTTGTAGAAACCGCAAAACAGGTTCAGAGATACAAAATAACTTTGCCAAGTGCAAACAGCCAGTACATGCCCCAGATGGAACATTCAGCCAGACTACTGAGATTCAGCTTGCTCATTGAAAAACAATATTCTGTGAATCCTATTTAGGATTTTAGTTTCCTATTCAGGTGAATCATAATAGGTTTACTTTATTACAGAACCAATTAGTATTTTAAAATTAGTT
>NW_022299556.1:0-4595 GCF_002776525.5 Piliocolobus tephrosceles
TAAAGAGCTTCTGCACAGCAAAAGAAACTACCATCAGAGTGAACAGGAAACCTACAGAATGGGAGAACATTTTTGCAATCTACTCATCAGACAAAGGGTTAATATCCAGAACCTACAAAGAACTGAAACAAATGTACAAGAAAAAAACAACCCCATCAAAAAGTGAGCAAAGGATATGAACAGACATTTCTCAAAAGAAGACATTCATACAGCCAACAGACACATGAAAAAATGCTCGTCATCACTGGCCATCAGAGAAATGCAAATCAAAACCACAATGAGATACCATCTCATATCAGTTAGAATGGGATTGCCACTTTGATTGCTATTCTGTATTACCAACTTTGTATAGGAAAGCACTTCAGGAACAAAATCTCAGCACATCTGAAATTTTTGACAAATGAGATTCTAATTTCCACTGAAAATTTGAGTCACCTGCAATTCACTATTTCCCTATGAAACTGAAACTGGGGCCAATGATTAAAACATATTTCACTGTCTTTTATGTATCCCAAAGATGCTAAAGAAAGAATAAACACTATCAAATAAACAACGACACAGTAGTTTATCATTTAGAGTTTCATACTTACCAGAAGAACTGTGTTAGACTAATTTATTTAGTTTTTAAAATTATACTTCATTTTTCTTTATTTAAAAAATAAAGGAATAAATTAAGGAATTCCCAAAACTTTGTAAAGAAAGTTTGGATCTGACATTTTAGAATAACATTTGACTCAGTGTCATAGATATGGATTTAAAAACATTACCATTGGCTGGGTGAGGTGACTCACACCTGTAATCTCAGCACTTTGGGAGGCCGAGGTGGGCAGATCACTTGAGGTTAGGAGTTTCAGACCAGCCCGGCCAACATGGTGAAACTCCGTCTCTACTAAAAATACAAAAATTAGCCAGGCGTGGTGGCAAGAACCTGTAATCCTAGCTACTTGAGAGGCTGAGGCAGGAGAATCGCTTGAACCCTGGAGACGGAGGGTACAGTGGGCCGAGATGGCGCCACTGCATTCCAGCCTGTGGGACAGAGAAAGACTCATCTCGAAATAAATCAATAAATAGCCACCACCAGCAACACTTTGTTGCTATGTGCTATTACAAACATTGAGATGAAGGAAACATGAAAAAGTGCTTATGTCTACTTAAGTTTTTTCACAGCTACTGTGTGGTTTTCATTGTTTGCACATTTTTTATCTTACCAGTGTCAATGGGAGATTTTCATATGACAACCAGGATTCATGGTTTTTCTTCAATAAATCAATAAATGGTTTGTTACTTAAAATTTTTAAGGATAGTCTTTGTCCAGTCATGCCACCAGAAATAAGAAACAAGTTTGCTTATGTACAGTGATACTTGCACCATGGCTGCTAACTAGTTGATAGCAACAGTGAGGGATCAGCAGTTTTAGGATATATCCTGATTATAGGCATGTTAAATGTTTTAAAAATGCAAATCTCAGTAATAATTGATAAAGTACACTTGCAGTTTGTAAATTTGGTGGACAAATATTAAGAAAAAACAGGTAATGCGCCTAGTCTCAAAGTATCTCCCTGAAAGATATTAATCACAGAGGAAAAAAATCTTTACAGTGGGAAACCCTGTAAATACTTCTCTAAGTAAACACTGTCAATATTACCATTGGTAAGACATAGTGACATCATGAACTTCTTGATATAATGGAATGAGAAGAATCTAATCATGAAAAACAATGAGAAAATCTGAATTGAGGAACATTCTACCAAGAAGAAGTACTCTTCAAAAGTGTCAAGGTCATGAACGATAAAATAAGAGCAAAGAACTGTCATAGGCTGGAGAAAGCTAAGAAGAAAAATCAATTAAATATAAAATTGGACTCGAGAGAATCATGGAACAGAAATATGACATTACTAGACAACAGAGGAAATTTGAACTAACTTTAGGGAAATCTGGATGAGGGGTATATAGGTAATCTTAATTTTCCAACTTTTCTATATGTCTAAAATTAGCTTAAAATTAAAAATAAAAGTATGCATTGTGGAATTGATGAATTGCATAATTGGGGGCCAGTGTTTCAGTGGAGAGGCATTTTTGATCATTCAGAAATTTTTTTCTGATATAATAATACTTTTCTTAGGAAAATGGGAAATATCTTTACAAATATGTTACAGTTTTAAGTATTATAATATATGTTTAGGCTTGGCATTCCCAAAATAGGACTGAATTAAATACATAAGAATTTATACTATCATTCTATAGAACACTCAGTGATCTTTCACTTTTTTTCCTGAAGGATAACACATTTAAGCTTTTTCTTCTAACACCAGCTAGTACCAAGTTATAAGTTGCTACACATTATTGTAGCAACTGGTGGGAATGAATTTCTAAACCAGTCTAATGATTATAAATACATTTCAGAAGATCTGTGAAATGAGCATGGAATGTCTACCAATAAGATTTTCAGAAAAAAAACTGAAAGCTTGTTTTCAATATGATTTATATCTTCAAAATGGCGTATTCTTGGAGAATAACTGAGGCAGAAACTTGCTTGGAGAGGAGAGTCTTGCTGCTTGCCCCAATCCACTTCCTGGATTGGAATATGTAAATATATAAATATATATATATATATGTTAGGTGGCTTGAAGAATCCACTAGCTTCTTATATTTGTCTTCCAAGTAATGCATTTTCTTGGCTTTTAATGTATTAAATAAGTTAAAAGATGTCAGGTTGACAGTATTTATGTCAAATCTATCACTGTTTTTCTCATCCTCTATCAAACAACAAGTATTCTGTCTAAGTGTGACTAATCAAATAATGGGTTTCTGGGGATTACATGGTGAATTTTATAATTGTAGGGCCAGAGATTATAAAGACTGCAGACTTTTCTGCTGCCCATTTTCAAGGTTGATTTTGACATTACTTTTTTGAGCATTTAGTAAGAATAATTGGCGTAACTATACTGTGCACCAGCATCAATTATTATGCTGCATTATTTAATTTAATATATCTGTTAGGCAGATTACATTATTACTACAATATTAGAGATTATAAAAATTGTGTTTATAAATATTAAGCAATTTACCTAAGGTCACTCAGGCAGGTTTCAAACCTAGGAAATCTAGTTGCAGGGCCCACATGCTTAACCCCTGCACCATGCTATAAGCAGGAGTTTGGGATTCAAAGATGGATAAAACTGTAGTGTAGCCTTTAAGGAGTTCAAAGATGAAAGGTTAAATCCTCTTCTTTACATGAGACAAGTGTTGTGGAAGCAACGAAGCTTGAGTGCCTCCCGTTAGCCATGAAATTAACTAGAATTTGCATTTCTTCCCAGGCCATGCTACCATCACACTATGTATATAGCTATTACTGTGTAGCGAACTACCCAAAATTCATCTTCACTTAGTAAATGTTTATGGTTGCCAGAAATCTGTGGGTTTTCTGGGAAGTGCTTGAGCTTTGAACCAAGCTTGACTAATCTAAGCTGGCTAACTTATCCATCTAAGTTCTGATAGCCTTGCTGGGCTCTAGGTTGCCTTAAGCCCATCTCTGCCTATTTTTATTTATTTATTTATTTATTTGTTTGTTTATTTATTTATTTTATTTTATTTTTTAAATTATACTTTAAGTTCTAGGGTACATGTGCATAACATGCAGGTTTGTTACATATGTATACTTGTGCCATGTTGGTGTGCTGCACCCATCAACTCGTCAGCACCCATCAACTCATCATTTACATCAGGTATAACTCCCAATGCAATCCCTCCCCTCTCCCCCCGATAGGCTCCGGTGTGTGATGTTCCCCTTCCTGAGTCCAAGTGATCTCATTGTTCAGTTCCCACCTATGAGTGAGAACATGCAGTGTTTGGTTTTCTGTTCTTGTGATAGTTTGCTGAGAATAATGGTTTCCAGCTGCATCCATGTCCCTACAAAGGACTCAAACTCATCCTTTTTTATGGCTGCATAGTATTCCATGGTGTATATGTGTCACATTTTCTTAATCCAGTCTGTCACTGATGGACATTTGGGTTGATTCCAAGTCTTTGCAATTGTGAATAGTGCCACAATAGACATACGTGTGCATGTGTCTTTATAGCAGCATGATTTATAATCCTTTGGGTATATACCTAGTAATGGGATGGCTGGGTCATATGGTACTTCTAGTTCTAGATCCTTGAGGAATCGCCATACTGTTTTCCATAATGATTGAACTAGTTTACAATCCCACCAACAGTGTAAAAGTGTTCCTATTTCTCCACATCCTCTCCACCACCTGTTGTTTCCTGACTTTTTAATGATTGCCATTCTAACTGGTGTGAGATGGTATCTCATTGTGGTTTTGATTTGCATTTCTCTGATGGCCAGTGATGACGAGCATTTTTTCATGTGTCTGTTGGCTGTATGAATGTCTTCTTTTGAGAAATGTCTGTTCATATCCTTTGCCCACTTTTTGATGGGGTTGTTGTTTTTTCTTGTACATTTGTTTTGAGTTATTTGTAGGTTCTGGATATTAACCCTTTGCCTGATGAGTAGATTGCAAAAATTTTCTCCCATTCTGTAGGTGGCCTGTTCACTCTGATGGTAGTTTCTTTTGCTGTGCAGAAGCTCTTTA
>NW_022299557.1:0-3229 GCF_002776525.5 Piliocolobus tephrosceles
GCTTGAGCCACCGTGCCCTGCCCACCTTGGCCTTCCAAAGTGCTGGGATTGGCCGGGCGCGGTGGCTCAAGCCTGTAATCCCAGCACTTTGGGAGGCCGAGATGGGCGGATCACGAGGTCAGGAGATGGAGACCATCCTGGTTAACATGGTGAAACCCCGTCTCTACTAAAAAATACAAAGTGCTGGGATTATACAGGTGTGAGCCACCACACCCTGCCTGAAAAAGTGTTTTATTTTTATTTATTTATTTTTGATAGGGAGTTTCACTCTTGTTGCCCAGGCTGGAGTGCAGTGGTGTGATCTCAGATCACTCACTGCAACCTCTGCCTTCCAGGTTTAAGCGATTCTCCTGCCTCAGCCTCCTGAATAGCTGGGATTACATGTGTGCGCCACCATGCCTGGCTAATTTTTTAGTTTTTTTTAGTAGAGACGGAGTTTCACCATGTTACCCAGGCTGGTCTCCTACTCCTGACCTCAGATTATCTACCTGCCTGGGCCTTACTTCCCTAAGTGCTGAGATTACAGGCATGAGCCACCACATCCGGTCGATGAAGTAATTTCTTTCTAATCTCCTATCATTGCTAATTTTTTTGCCATTATAAATACTTAGACATCCTTATGTCTACCTATGTGCTTTATTTCCTTTGAATAAACCAGTACAAGTACAATTGCTGAGTCAAAGCTTTTTAAGGTTTTTGGTACCTACACAGCACATTCATAAACTGTCTTTCAGGGTGAGTGAGTTCTCCATGAGCTTACCTTATTTATTTGATGTTTACTGCCTTTAGGGTTTCTGCTATCTTCTGCTTTCTTCCCTCTTACCCTCAAATCTGGGTGATATTGTTAAAAAAAAGAAAAAGAAAAGTACTCTAGCACATTTTATTGTACAAAACCTGTCTTTTTTTTTTTTTTTTTTAAGGTGGATTCTCTCTCTCTCACCTGGGATTACAGGTGTGAGCCACTGGACCCAGCCCTGTCATTCCTTTTCTATTGTTTAAACCACCTCATCAAGAAGAACACAGAAGTGCTCTGAGGTGGCCCTTCTGTGTGTAGGCTTGATTTGCTGAAGACGAAAATCGTATAAATTTTCCCCATCAAATAACATGGGGGTTCTGGTTCTGTTAGTGTTAGTGATGTCCTTCATATGCTGGGCAGGCACTTCACATAGCACAGTGCCCATTTAGATCTACCCAGTACCTGAAATAGCTGGGCTAAGCTGTCCTTAGATTTAGAGGTTGATCCTGGATTAGTTGCTTTGGGTCTTATTTTTATGGCATGCTTTTTTGTTTCGTCATCCTAGCCTTTAAAATGTATTTTAATGGGAGTATGGTATCTCTTTAAGATCTTTTTTTTGTTTTTTTGTTTTTTTGTTTTTTTGTTTTTGAGACGGAGTCTCGCTCTGTTGCCCAGGCTGGAGTGCAGTGGCTGGATCTCAGCTCACTGCAAGCTCCGCCTCCCGGGTTTATGCGATTCTCCTGCCTCAGCCTCCGGAGTAGCTGGGACTACACGCGCCCGCCACCTCGCCCAGCTAGTGTTTTGTATTTTTAGTAGAGATGGGGTTTCACCGTGTTACCCAGGATGGTCTCGATCTCCTGACCTCGTGATCCACCCGTCTCGGCCTCCCAAAGTGCTGGGATTACAGGCTTGAGCCACCGCGCCCGGCTCTTTAAGATCTTAAACTAGGCCAGGCACGGTGACTCACGCCTGTAATCCCAGCACTGTTGGAGGCTGAGGCAGGTGGATCACCTGAGGTCAGGAGTTCGAGACCAGCCTGGCCAACATGGCAAAACCCCATCTCTACTGAAAATACAAAAATTAGCTGGGCTTGGTGGCACATGCCTGTAATCCCAGCTACTTCGGAGGCTGAGGTAGGAGAATCGCTTGAACCTGGGAGGCAGAGGTTGCAGTGAGCCGAGATTGCTCCACTGCACTCCAGCCTGGGGGACAGAGAGAGAGAGACTCCATCTCCGAAGAAAAAAAAAAAAAAAAAAAAAAAAATTAAACTATAATAAGACGCAGATATTTTCAAAATTCAGTTTTCCCACCTAGTATGGGCAGCTGTTGCCAGGTGTACTCAGGTACTTTTCCCTACAAATTAAATCTTTATCGGCTGGTGGTTACTTTTTTGTTTTTCTTCTTTTTTTTGAAGAAGCGTTTCTCTCTGTGACCCAGGCTGGAGTGCAGTGGTGCCATCTCGGCTCACTGCAACCTCCACCTCCTGGGTTCAAGCCATTCTTGTGCCTCAGCCTCCCAAATAGCTGGAATTACAGGCATGCACCACCATGCCCTGCTGTTTTTTGTATTTTTAGTAGAGACTGGGTTTCACCACATTGGCCAGGCTGGTCTTGAACTCCTGACCTCAGGTGACCTGCCCACCTCAGCCTCCCAAAGTGCTGGAATTACAGGCGTGAGCCACCAAGCCAGCCAATGTCAGGTTTCAAGTAAAACTTTGCAGAAATTTACAGTGTATACAGAAAAGCACCTAATGTTTTTCAAATAGCACGATAGAGGTAGCAGGTGAAATAGCAGTTACCAAACCTCCAAAGATTAGGATTGCAGGATGTCTGGCAGTATCATTTGTTGGCAGAATGTGGATAAGCTGTGAGCCTGGAAAGCAGTTTACCATCAGTGGGGTAGTGATTATTATCAGAAAAAGCATACAGACCTTGGTTTTAGTTCCTGATATGCATGTATGCATAGGGAACAGAGGCTCTTGTTGAAGACAGTTGGTTTTTACAAATTTTCCTTGATAGTTTAAACTCAGAGTTAAAAAGCACAATTCTGTGTGCATAATTTAAAGTTTTATGACTTCTGATCACATAAAGATACTTTTTTTAAAATCCCAGTATATATTATAGTAGTAATGTTGTAGTTTTACTCTGCTGTCAACTGGAGGTGAGGTGCCTAAGCCACAAGGGGAAAAATTAAAACTTAGGGCGGCATGGGTGTAAAAGGATTGGAAGGTTAACTATGTCTTCATCTAATAAATACAAACCTTCAATTTTGGAAAGGAATAATGAGAGAAGATAGAGGAATGGGGAGGGGAGTGTTTTTTTTTTTTTTGAGACGGAGTTTTGCTCTTGTTGCCCAGGCTGGAGTGCAGTGGTGTGATCTCAGCTCACAACAACCTCTGCCTCCCAGGTTCAAGCGATTCAAGGGGAGCCTATTTTTATCTTTTAAGAAAATGAATACCTAGACCAGGTGTGTTGGCTCATACCTGTGATTCCA
>NW_022299558.1:0-9897 GCF_002776525.5 Piliocolobus tephrosceles
CAGGGTGGTCTCGATCTCCTGACCTCGTGATCCGCCCGTCTCGGCCTCCCAAAGTGCTGGGATTACAGGCTTGAGCCACCGCGCCCGGCCTATTTTAATTTTTTTGAGACGGAGTCTGGCTCTGTCGCCCAGGCTGGAGTGCAGTGGCCAGATCTCAGCTCACTGCAAACTCCGCCTCCCAGGTTCACGCCATTCTCCCGCCTCAGCCTCCCGAGTAGCTGGGATTACAGGCACCTGCCACCTCGCCCGGCTAGTTTTATGTATTTTTTAGTAGAGACGGGGTTTCACCGTGTTAGCCAGGATGGTCTTGATCTCCTGACCTCGTGATCCACCCGTCTCGGCCTCCCAAAGTGCTGGGATTACAGGCTTGAGCCACCGCGCCCGGTGTGAAGCATTGTTTATAAAAGCAAAGCGGAACAACCTAGTTGCCCAGTGAGGGAGGAAGAGATGGATGTTCTGCTACAGTCCCATGATGGAGCGTTACAGAACTACCAACATGAATGAGCTCAATAGATGTCACCATGGATAGACCTCAAAAACATAAACATGCTATAGAATTATACATATAATATGGTGCCACTTAGATAATATTTTTAAAATACATGAAACCAGAACATACATTCATTCATAAGTGTATGTAAAAGTTTGAAAAAATATGCCAAGGATATAGTTCAATCCAGGATTAGGAGGGCATGAGCGTAGTTGCCCTTGTGGAGGGAAGGAGACAACTTTGTCATATTTGCTTTGTAAAAATTACAGATAAGAGGCAGGCGCGGTGGCTCACGCCTGTAATCCCAGCACTTTGGGTGGCCAAGGTGCGCGGATCACCTGAGGTCAAGAATTAGAGACCAGCCTGGCCAATGTGGTGAAACCCTGTCTCTACTAAAAACACAAAAATTTGCCAGATGTGGTTGCGTGTGCCTGTAGTCCCAGCTACCCAGGAGGCTGAGGTAACAGAATCACTTGAACCTGGGAAGCGGAGGTTGCAGTGAGCCTAGATCGTGCCACTGCACTCCAGCCTGGGCACAGAGCAAGACTCTGTCTCAAAAAAAAAAAAAAAAAAAAAAAAGAAAAAGAAAAAAGAAGAAGAAGAAAAAAATACAGATAAGATTAACAATTGTCACCATATTGGGGTTGAGTATTTGTTACATTGGATTCTGTACTTTTCCGTGTGTGTGTGTGTGTGTATAGTTTTTTTTGTGTGTGTATGTGTATATATATACATATAGATATATGCTAATTTGAGTTCCTGATATGAAAAGTGGATTGGAAGGAACGACCCTACAGGGGGGAGACTAGGTAGAAGGAAGGTTTACACAGGAATCCAGGCAAGAAATTCTGATTGCCTGAGTTCAGCTAGAGGTAACAGTGATGGAGAAAAGGTTACAGATCTGGGGCATATCAAGGAGGTAGAATCAGATGGATTTGGTAATTAGATTCAGAGAAAGGTAGAAAAGGAGTCAGAAATAATTCCCAATGCTTTAGTTAAAATTGGGGTTGTCTGCAATTAACAGAGACCACGAATAATTGACTTACCATAAAATATATCTTTCTCACATAACAATCTAGATAGGCAGCCCAGGCCTAAGGTGGCATTTCTGACCCACTGAGTCCTGAGGAAGTCAGGTCCTTCCAGCTCTTTGCCCCGCCCTCCCTAAAGGGTGGCTGACTCTCAGTGGTCCAAGATAGTAGTCATAGCTTCAGCCATTATATCTCCATTCAAGGCAGCTGGAATGCAAAGGACCTATACCAGTTAACTTTTAAAAGAATTAAAATATGGGCCAAGTGCGATGGCTCATGCCTGTAATCCCAGCACTTTGGGAGGCTGAAGCAGGAAGACTGCTTGAGTCCAGGATCAGTCTACACCACTCTAGGCAACATAGTGAGACCCTGTCTCTACAAAAAATACAACAATTAGCCAGGCATGGTGGTGTGCGCCTGTAGTTGCAGCTACTTGGGAGGCTGAGGTGGGAGGATTGCTTGAGCCTGGGAGGCAGCGGTTGCAGTGAGCTGAGATTGTACAACTGTACTCAAGCTTGGGCAACAGAGTGAGACCCTGTCTGGGGGCGGGGGGTGGAGGGGAAGTTAAAATAGGAGGAGGAAGAGTGTGACAAAGATCAGATGGAGGAGAGAGCGAGCCAGGGGAGCACAGAGGAAGAAAGGGCTCAATGCCAGCTGTGGAAATCAGGGAGGCCTTCATGGGGGAGGTGACATTTGATCTGAACTTTAAAGGACAGTGTTAATGTGGTATGTGGAGGAGGAAGGAAGGAAAAGACATGGTCTATGCCCCTCCTGATTATCTTCCTTGTCCTGGCTGTGTACCTCCCCAGTCTCCCTCCTCTTTTGCACACCTGCCCCTTCTGGCCATTGCCCTGGGCTTTTTCACCCACGCACCTCATACTTCCAACCCTACTATTAATTACTTGAATTCATGAATCCTGCATTTCAGGTTATGATACGGAGCCACGGTTCCTTTAAGCCGTCCACCTGCTCTTGCAGTCTCAGGAGCAAATGACAGCACTCCTTCTCCCTCGGGGTTAATCACCATGTCTCTACTTCTCTGTATTTTACAATATGGAGTAAATGCTCGTTAAAAAAAAACATCAGTTTTTTTATTTTTGAGCAAGACTCCATCTCAAAAAAAAATCATAAGCTTTGTTAAAACATTATGAGTTTTATTTTTTTGGCAATTTTTTTTTTCTTTAGCTCTTCAGCTATCATCAGTGTTAGTGTATTTTATGTGTGGCCCAAAACAGTTCTTCTAGCGTGGCCCAGGAAGCCAAAAGATTGGATACTCCTGTCTTATACTGTCACCTTAGGACATCTATTAAGCTTAGATGTTGCAAAACAATGAACTTTGTCCTCAAGAAACACAGGTACTTTACTAAAAATGCACATATAGACCTATGATTTTAATTTAAAACCATCTTCTAGGTATTTAGTGAAGAGCCCTTTCCTCTACGCTTTCTCTTCTCCTTCCACCATTCCAGGGACTAAGTATAGGACTATGTCTAGCTCCAAGAGGTCTAGGGACAAAGGTCTCTCCCAGAAGACAGGTGTTCATAAAAATGAACAAGAGTACATTTATAAAGGGATTATTTTACTTCCTCTACTTTTAACATACTTTGAGCATTATAACTTATTTTATTATTTAATGCACAGCAATAATAACTAAAATGCGCATATAGAACAATGGTTAGGCCATCTGAACTAATCTAACTCCTGGGCATAGAACCCTTCTCTCTGCAAACTTCCTCCTCCCCACCACCCACCACTACCCAATGAGCAGTCAGCATACCCTCCAAGACATCAACTTTAACAATTCTGTCCCCAAAATGCAACGACTTCTATAATATTAAAAAAAAAACTTGAAGGGTATTGCTTTAGTCCTTTTAGCATATTTTGTGCATTTTTAAACATCTGGGAAGATGAGATGTTTCAAATAGGACTTAAGTTTTTCACTATACACACAGTCCCATTGAATAAACAGTGCACATACATAATAAAGGCTATAATTTCAATATGTTTTCTAACTGGGAACATTCTGGCCTAGAACCCTTCCCCTTCCTACCTCTATCAATTCAGGGGACAAGTATAAGCATCTGCAATGCTTAGAAGGGATTTTTAAATTTAAATTTAAATTTATTTTTTTAAGATGGAGTCTTGTTCTGTCGCCCAGGTTGGAGTGCAGTAGTGCAAGCTCGACTCACTGCAACCTCTGCCTCCTGGGTTCAGGTGATTCTCCTGCCTCAGCCTCCTGAGTAGCTGGGATTACAGGCATGTGCCACCATACCCGGCTAATTTTTTTTTTTTTTTTTTTTTTGATTTTTAGTAGAGATGGGGTTTCACCATGTTGGTCAGGCTGGTCTCAAACTCCTGACCTCATGATCCACCTGCCTTGGCCTCCCAAAGTGCTGGGATTACAGGCATGAGCCATTGAGGCCAGACTGAGATTTTTTTTTTTTTTTTTGAGACAGAGCCTCGCTCTATCACCTAGGCTTGAGTGCAGCGGTACAATCTTGGCTCACTGCCACCTCTGCCTCCCAGGTTCAAGCCATTCTCCTGCCTGAGCCTCTGGAGTAGCTGAGATTATAGGCACCCATCAGTATTCCCAGCTAATTTTTGTATTTTTAGTAGAGACGGGGTTTCATCATGTTGGCCAGGCTGATCTCAAACTCCTGACCTCAGATGATCCACCCGCCTGGGCCTCCTAAAGTGCTGGGATTACAGGTGTGAGCCACCGCGGCTGGCCTTGCAAGGGATTTTAACAATTTCACTTCCATAAGTGTTTTTAAAAACAGTCTTTCCTATTAATTTTAACGTAAAATGTACTCAGTGTATTAGTTTACTAACTCCGCTTTTGTCATCCACTGGCAAACTCTTTAACATCTTGAAAGACTAGACTAGATGTTGTAAAGCAGGACTCATTTGACCTTTATATACACTAGATACACAGCAAAGTAAAATTAAATGCACAGACGTAAGGGACAACGGTCAAATGTTGTTCACCATAAACACTTTTGTATAAAGCCCTTTGAACTTTCTTCTCCTCCTTCCTCCCTGAACCAGTACAAATATAATAATGTGTACTGCTCAGAGAAGTGGTGTGATCAATTTCTAAAAGACAATATTTCATATGAATTTTAACAGAAAGATATCTACAAAATGTATTATTTACTACCTCTACTTTTAACATACTTGGTCCACTTCTAAATATCTAGAAAGAGTAGATGTTTCAAATAAGGACTTAGGCCGGGTGTAGTGGCTCATGTCTGTAATCCCAGCACTTTGGGAGGCTGAGACGGGTGGATCATGAGGCCGGAAGTTCAAGACCAGCCTGATCAACATAGTGAAACCCCATCTCTATTAAAAATACAAAAATTAGCCTGGAGTGGTGGCACGTACCTGTAGTCCCAGCTACTCGGGAGGTTGAGGCAGGAGAATCACTTGAACCCAGGAGGTGGAGGTTGCAGTGAGCCGAGATTGTGCCACTGCACTGCAGCCTGGGTGACAGAGTGAGACTCCGTCTCAAAATAAATAAATAAATAAATAAATAAATAAATAAATAAACAAACAAACAAACAAACAAATAAACAAATAAATAAAATAAAATAAAAAAATAAAGACTTAAGTTTTCCACTATATACACAGTAGTGTTAAATAAATGACACATGTAGCAATGGTTATATCTGAAAGTATCTTCTAAATAGGAACATTCTGGTTTCTTTTCTTTTTTTCTTTTTACGTTTTCACTTCCTTGTCAGTGCAATGGAACATTCTGGTTTGAATCCTTCATTTCTTCCAGCTCCTCTCCACCACCAATCTGGTGGATATAGGGACATGTGTCACTTGGAAGAGATGTTATCATTTCATGTCCAAAAGTCCTTCTCAGAAGACAGCCTTTTCATGAGTTTTAACACAAACTGTACAAAATGTGTTATTTACTAACATTTAGAGACTAGATACTATAAAATTAGGACTCATTTGTCCAGTATATACACAATACATACAGTACCACAAAGTTAAGTGAAATGCATGTAACATACAGGGCAATGGATAAACTGAAATTTTCTTTTTATTTATTTATTTGAGATGGAGTTTCGCTTTTGTCCCCTAGGCTGGAGTGCAATGACATGATCTCAGCTCACTGCAACCTCCACCTCCCGGGTTCAAGCAATTTTCCTGCCTCAGCCTCCCAACTACTTGGGAGTAGTTGGGATTACAGGTGCCTCCTACCTCACCTGACTGATTTTTGTATTTTTAGTAGGGATGGGGTTTTGCCATGTTGGCCAGACTGGTCTTGAACTCCTGACCTTGGGTGATCTGCCCGCCTCAGCCTCCCAAAGTGCTGGGATTACAGGCATGAGCCATGAGCCACTGCACCCGGCTGATTAGCTGAAATTTTCTAGTATGCAGTAGCAAAACACATTTCGTAATATCTTCCCTTCTATCTCCCTGAACCCAATGAACAACTACAGAGATTATACTGTTCTCAGAGGTGGTTTCACACTTCTACTTCCAACACAGTATTTTGATTAGTTTTTTAAAGCCACTTATACAAAGTGTTATTCTACCATTTCTTTTTTTTTTTTTTTTTTTGAGATGGAGTTTTGCTCTTGTTGCCCAGGCTAGAGTGCAATGGCATGATCTCTGCTCACCGCAACCTCCACCTCCGGTGTTCAAGCCAATCTCCTGCCTCAGCCTCTCAAGTAGCTGGAATTACAGGCATGCACCACCGCCCCTGGCTAATTTTGTATTTAGTAGAGACGGGGTTTCTCCATGTTGGTCAGGCTAGTCTCGAACTCCTGACCTCAGGTGATCCTCCCCCCTCAGCCTCCCAAAGTGCTGAGATTACAGGCGTGAGCCACCGCACCCAGCCTACTACTTCTACTTTTAAATACTTCAAGTGCTTCTAAATATATAGAAAGACTAGATATTTCATATTAGAAGTTGTCCACTGTATACACAGCACTGTTAAAATTACACATGTAACAATTGTTATAGGTTGGTGCAAAAGTAATTAAGCTTTTGCATTTAATCTGAGGTATCTTCTAAATATGACCATTGTGGGCTTGAACCATACACTCCTCACTTCCTTCTCTCTGTCATCAATGCAGAGGACTAGTACAGGCATGTGTAATGGTTAGAGAGGTTGAACAAACTCGTATCCTAAAGTCATTTACAGAGGACAACGTTTCCTGTGAATTTCAATACAAACTGTACAAAATGAGCCAATTTTACTAAGACTTGGTCATAGGCTGGCAGCCTTTTTAACATCTAGAGACTAGATGTTGCAAAATTAGGACTCATTTGTGCATTTCATACACTAGATACACAGCAAAACAAAATAAACAAAATGTGCAGAAAAACGGTGTCTGAAAACTTCTAAGTGTGAATGCACTAGCATATTACCTTTTGCAATTCCTTCCCTCCCACCTCCTGCAAACCATTGAACAAGTATAGATGGTACTATCCTGCTCATAGAGGTGGTTTAACAATTTTATTTCCAAAAGATAATATTCCTTATGAATTTCAGCAACAAGATATTTACAAATTGACATTTTACTACCTCTACATTGAATATGCGTTGGGTACTTGTAAACATCTACATAGACTAGTTGTTTCAGGTAAGAATATTTGTCCTCCATAGACATAGCAGTGTTGAATGAGCCTCACACATGAAGCAATAGTTGCAGTTTTTTTTTTCTTTTCTTTTCTTTCTGTCTTTTTTTTTTTTTTTTTTTCTGATACAGAGTCTGGCTGTGTGATCCAGGCTGGATCTCAGCTGACTGCAACTTCCACCTCCTGGGTTCAAGCAACTCTTGTGTCTCAGCCTCCCAGGTAACTGGGATTGCCGGCACGGATCTGCCCATCTTGACCTCCCAAAAACTGGGATTACAGGCATGAGCCACGGTGCCTGACCTGTTTTTTTTTTTTCTTTCTTTCTTATTAGAAAATATGGGATGCTTCATGAATTTTCATGTCATCCTTGCACTGGGGCCATGCTAATCTTCTCTGTATCATTCCAACTTTAGCGTATATGCTGCCAAAGTAAGCACAATAGTTTTCATTTGACAGTGTCTTCCCAACATGAACATTCTGGCCTAAAAACTGTTCCCTTCTACACCAATGCAGTGGGCTATAATGCTCAAATTTTCAGATGACATTCTTTCCTAGGATTTTTTTTTTTTTTTTACAGAGTCTTGCTCTGTTGCCCAGGCTGGAGTGCAGTGGAGGCATCTTGGCTCACTGCAAGCTCGGTCTCCACGGTTCATGCAATCCTCCTGCCTCAGCCTCCCGAGTAGCTGGGACTACAGGTGCCCCCCACCATGCCCAGCTAATTTTTTTTATTTTTAGTAGAGACGGGGTTTCACCGTGTTAGCCAGGACGGTCTCGATCTCCTGACCTCTGATCCACCCGCCTCGGCCTCCCACACTGCTGGGATTACTGGCATGAGCCACCATGCCTGGCCTTTTCCTAGGAATTTTAAAACAAAATGTACAAAATACATTAGTTTAACTAACCCTACCTTTGCTTTTGTCATACACTGGCAACTTCTCTAACATCTAGAAAGAGCAGCTGTTGTAAATTAGGACTTGTTTATCTTTTATGTACATTATATACACAGATTCGTAAAACAAAATGCACAGACAGAAGGGCTAGTGGTTAATCTTGCTTCATTATAAGCACAGTGGTGCAGAGTTCATTGTACCTCCTTCTCTTCCTTCTTTGCCTGAACCGTGCACAAACATAACATACTACACAAAAACAACATTTCATACGAATTTTAACAAAAAGATGCCTGTAACCCCAGCACTTTGGCAGGCCGAAGCCTGCAGATTGTTTGAGGTTAGGAGTTCAAGACCAGCCTGGCCAACATGGTGAAACCCCATCTCTACTAAAAATACAAAAGTTAGCCGGTTGTGGTGGTGCATGCCTATAATCCCAGCTACTTGGGAGGCTGAGGCAGGAGAATGGCTTGAACCTGGGAGGTGGAGGTTGCAGTGAGCCAAGATTGTGCCACTGCTCTCCAGCTTGGCTGATGGAGTATGTCTCCTTAAAAGAGAAAGAGAGAAATTTGGACACAGACACAGAAGGGAGATGAACATGTAAAGATCGAGACATTAGAGTTATGCTGCCCCAGAGTAAGGAATATCTGGGGCTATAAGAGGCTTCAGAGGGACCATGGTCCTGCTGCCACCTTAATTTAGAATTTCTAGTCTCCAGACTTTGAGGGAATAAATTTGTTATCATAACTCAATTTGTGGTACTTGCTTGTTGCAGCCCTAGGAAACTATCACGACATCATTTTGTAGCCCCATGTTTCTGACTCTTGCGTGACACACTGTAATTCTGACTCTCTCACTCGCTGGTGTTTGTTTCTTTATTTTTTATTTAGGCTTGTCATTACCATGTTCAACCCATTTCTATAATCATAAAACCAGAGAGATTTGCTGAAAGACTTCCTCCTGATGATTTAATTTTATCAAAACAAGTTCGCTGAGTAGCATTTAATTTTATTTATAATTCTGATGACTTTGAAAGCTATGATTTAGTGATGGCAGAGATGCTATGAACTAACATAGGGCAAATATCTAAACTGTGACCTATATTACCTTGTTTGTAACCGAATAGAACAAGTAAGATGAAGCCTGAAAAAATGCCCATTTGATATAACAATGAAGAGGTTATTGGTAATTTTATTAACAGTAAGAGCAACTTCAGTAGAAGGGTGAGGACAGAAGTCATAAAATTTTAAAATCTCTGTACATTAGAGATAAAATGCAATGAGAAACTAAGAAAAATTAGTGTGAAATTTCACATATTTATCCTTAATATCCAAAGTCAATATAAAAATAACATAATAGAAAATTTAACAAAAGGCATAAATAGAAAACTTAAAGAAGAAAAATAAGACCAATAAATACATGAAAGAGATCAGATTCACTTCTGAAATAAAAATTAAAATAATTCCAGTGTAAAAGTAGCAAAGATTTAAAGATACCCAAAAAATAGAGTGCTAAGAAGAGGATAATCTCCCACATTTCAGGCTAGAGTTTGAATTGATATAATCTTTATTCTGGATAATTTGAAAATACATATCAAGTTTCTAAATTCTGGAGATTTAATATACAAGGTAACTATAGTTAATAATGTATTATATAATTGAAATTGCTAAGGGAGTAGATTTTAAATGCTTTTGCCACAAAAAAATAGTAACTATATGAGGTGATGAATATGTTAATTGTAGTAATCACTTCATAATACATACACCAAAACATCACATTGGGCTGGGCACAGTGGCTCGTGCCTGTACTCCCAGCACTTTGGGAAACTGAGGCAAGTGGACGGCTTGAGCTCAGGAGTTTGAGACCAGCCTGGGCAACATGGTGAAAC
>NW_022299559.1:0-3866 GCF_002776525.5 Piliocolobus tephrosceles
AAAGTTCATATGGAACCAAAAAAGAGCCCACATTGCCAAGACAATCCTAAGTCAAAAGGACAAAGCCATAGGCGTCACGCTACCTGACTTCAAACTATACTACAAGGCTACAGTAACCAAAACAGCATGGTACTGGTGTCAGAGGATTTTCTAAAGGTTCATGTCTGGTAATTTTAGGTAAAATCCAAGTAGTCAATTTTAAAAACTGAAAGATTTTTGCTGTTGGGTAATGATTATCAATAATTCCCACAAAATCAGCAAGGCCAATTTGCCATGCATCAGAATTGATAAAGGCTTGTTTAACTTGTTCCTTGGTTAAAGGAACAACTATTTTGTCTGGGTCATTCCACACAATTTTATTATTCGTAATCTTTTCTGAACAATTAATGTAGCTATTTGATCCAAGTACAATGTAAAAGTCTTAATTGTACTGTGAGGAAGGAATGACCACTTCATAGGATCAGTATTTGAACAATGATGCCTGTTGGAGAATGTGTAGTGGCAAATATCAAAAGTTGGAGTGGGGCTAAAGAATCTGTTCTACTTATTTGCGCTGACTGAATTTTTTCTTCCACTAATTTAATTTCTTTTGCTGCCTTTGGGGTTAATATTCTTTTACTATTTAAGTCTGGATCTCCTCTTAGGATAGAGAACAAATTTGACATGACATAAGTAGGAATGCCTAGAGTTGGCCAAATCCAATTAATATTGCCTAGCAATTTCTGAAAGTCATTTAATGTTTTTAATGTATCCTTTCTTATTTCTATTTTTGGTGGCTTAATTTTTCTATTGTTTATCTGCAACTCTAAATAATAAGAAGGATCAGAGGTTTGGATCTTATTAGATGCTATTGTTAGTCCTGCATTGGCAACCTCTGCTTGCAGAAATGTGTAACAGTCAATTAATTTGTCTCTTGTTTCTGCAGCATATAAAATATGATCAATATAGTGAATGATATAACAATCTGAAAATTTGTCTCTAACTTGTTGAAGGACTTGACCTACGAAAGTTTGACAAATAGTTGGACTATTAAGCATACCTTGAGGAAGAACTTTCCATTGATATCTTTGAGTAGGCTGTCCATTATTCTATTTGGGTCACAATCTTGGGGTTGTCACAGGATAGTAAAAAAAAAAAAAAAAAATCTTCAAGATCTATAACCATTAATTTCCAATTTTGTGGGATAAGAGTTGGATTAGGAAGCCCAGGTTGTAAAGTCCTCATAGGTTGAATACAAGCATTTACAGCTCTAAGATCAGTTAATAAGTGCCATTTCCACTTTTCTTTTTAATGGCAAACACAGGGGAATTCCATACAGAAGTACTTGGTTCTATATGCCTCTCGGCCAATTGTTCCTTAACTAAATCTTTTAAAGCCTCAAGTTTTCCTTTAGACAATGGCCACTGTTCCACCCAAACAGGAGTTGTAGTTTTCCACTTCAATTGTAAAGTTTGAGGCTTGTGGACAGCGGCTAAGCGTTTAAAGGATTGTAGCCCATTTTGAACATCATATTTTTGCAGCTGAAGAAATATGAGGAATGTTTAAAAAGGCACCAAATTGTTGTAAAAGATCACAGCCCCAAAAGTTAATATTAATGAGAACAATATAAAAGCACACTTTTCCTTGTTGTCCTTTAGGTCCTACACAGCTCAGGGGCTCGACACTTTGGTAGACTATAGAAGCAGTACCTAGGCCGGATACAGTAACCGATACTTATTTCCTTTTCCAATGATCAGGCCATTGAGCCAAGCATATAATAGATACATCCGCTCCTGTGTCGACTAATCCCTCAAAAAGTATTCCATTAATTTGCAATGAACATAAAGGTTTTTGATCAAAAACTAAAGTTTCCCAGAAAACATTTTTCCCAGTACTACCGAAACCTTCTTGTCGAGACACATCTCTAGATAGAAAAGGAAAAAAGGGCAATAGAAGCAATTGTCAATACGTTCCCCTGCCTCTAGGCACATAAATTGTGAGACTTCTACCATAATAAGGATTTCATCAGTAAAATCAGGATCAATAATTCCTGGGACCACCATTAATCCTCGCATAGCACTGCTGCTTCGACCTAACAAAAGTCCTACATGTCCCTTTGGTAAAGGACCACACACTCCAGTAGCTAACTGATATATTCCTCCATTAGGAGACAGAGTATAAGGCTGAGTAATAGCTAAATCAGCAGCAGCGCTTTGCTTAGTTGCTGCATAAAGCTGAGAAACTGGGGTAAGGTGTGATGCTCTTAAGGAGGACTTGAAGTCACTCCTTGATGTTGTAAACCATTGCTTACAGGATATTGTGGTAGGTCTGCATTGTAATTGTTGGGGCCCTGACTCCCGTTTCCCAGAAGGGGCAACAACAAGTTTCCACCCTTATCAGTTTTAGAACGACATTCATTTGTCCAATGTCGACCTTTCCCACATTGTTTGCATACCTCATAAGGTAACCTTTTTCCTTTTGAGGCAGAAGAGCCTAGTTTTTTCCTGCATTCCTTTTTAAAATGACCAGGTTTTCCACAATGATAACATACACCTTGTTTAGAACTGCCTCTTAAAGCCTTAGAAAGTGCCCCAGCAAACAATTGAGCATTATAAATGGCCCCTCCAACACCTGCACAAGCCCTAATGTATTCATCTATATCAGCTCCACCGGCCTTTAGAGGACGCAGCAATTTTTGACACTCAGGATTAGCATTTTCAAAAGCTGGCGTATCTAAAAGAATTTTAGCAGCAGGGCCTGAACCTACAGTCTTTAATACAGCATCTTGAAGACAGACTACAAATTCTGGATACGGCTCAGTGGCTCCTTGTAAGATCTTTACAAAAGATAAAGAAGTTTTACCCACTATTTCAACCTTAGTCCATGCTTTTATAAACAAGGCTTTAATCTGAGTGAGAGCAATATCATCTAGGCCTGCCTGAGCTTTAAGAGTGACGTATTGTCCTGTACCCGTAAGCTCCTCTTTAGTAGGTCCTGGGGGATTTTTGGGTAGCATTTTTTCTAGCTTGTACTCTTGCTTCCTCCCACCACCAACTTTAATTGAAGCCATTGCGAACGATCAAGGACAGCCTGTCCCAATGTTTCCCAGTCAATAGGAATCATCATATGTTCTGAAGAGAAGGAATCGAGAAGGCCAAGAACAAATGGTGACTGAGGTCCATAATTAGAAATTGCCACTTTCATTTATTTCAAAAATTTAAATTGTAGGGCTGTAAAAGTCACATTCTGGCCACCGTTTGGGAACTGAGCATTGGGGCCGAAAGCAGCCCGTGTTATTGGGAATAAATTTAATTCCTTGAAATCATCCAGGTCAGGCACAGAGTAAACCTGACCTGACATAGGCAAAGAAGTTGGAGGTGGAAGCAAAGGGAAATCTTTTTCAAGGTAACAGGGAAGGCTCGTGGTGGAGAGATAGCAGAAACAGGAGCAGCGGCACCTAGCAATCAATTTTAACAACTGTTGCAACATCTCTAAAATATGCTGCAAATCAGAATTTCCTTCAGATGAAGGAGGCATTAGCTCTTCTTCCAATTCCTTGTCCTCAGCAACCAGGGCGTAAATATGTTTGTCTCTAGGATCATTCCTCTCTAAAGCTTCAGATGCCTCACCTCCTATGGCAGTATTGCCATGCTCTGAGTCAGTTTCAAATAACTCTAATGCCTGAATAATGGAACTACACAAAGTCCACAAAGTCAGAGGCATCATTTGCCCTCGCTGATGAGCTCGACACAAGACTTTAACCACTTGTTTTTTTTTTTTTTATTGTTTTTTTTTATTATACTTTAAGTTCTAGGGTACATGTGCATAACATGCAGGTTTGTTACATATGTATACATGTGCCATGTTGGTGTGCTGCACCCATCAAC
>NW_022299560.1:0-6265 GCF_002776525.5 Piliocolobus tephrosceles
CACTAAACATGGAAAGGAACAAAAGGTAGCAGCCACTGCAAAAACATGGCAAAATGTAAAGACCATCGATGCTAGGAAGAAACTGCATCAAGTAACGAGCAAAACAGCCAGCTAATATCACAATGACAGGCTCAAGCTCACACATAACAATATTAACCTTAAATGTAAATGGACTAAATGGTCCAATTAAAAGACACACTGGCAAATTGGATAAAAAGTCAAGACCCATCAGTTTGCTGTGTTCAGGAGACCCATCTCACATGCAGAGACAAACATAGGCTCAAAATAAAGGGATGGAGGAGGATCTACCAAGCAAATGGAGAAAAAAAGAAAAGCAGGGGTTGCAATCCTAGTCTCCGATAAAGCAGACTTTAAACCATCAAAGATCAAAAGAGACAAACAAGGCCATTACATAATGGTAAAGGGATCAATTCAACAGGAAGAGCTAACTATCCTAAATACATATGCACCCAATACAGGAGCACCCAGATTCATAAAGCAAGTCCTTAGAGACTTACAAAGAGACTTAGACTCCCATGCAATAATAATGGGAGATTTTAACATGCCACTGTCAACATTAGACAGATCAACGAGACAGAAAGTTAACAAGGATATCCAGGAATTGAAATCAGCTCTGCACCAAGTGGACCTAATAGACATCTATAGAACTCTCCACTCCAAATCAATAGAATATATATTCTTCTCAGCACCACATTGCACTTATCCAAAAATTGACCACATAGTTGGAAGTAAAGCACTCCTCGGCAAATGTGAAAGAACAGAAATTAAAACAAACTGTCTCTCAGATCACAGTGCAATCAAACTAGAACTCAGGACTAAGAAAATCAATCAAAACTGCTCAACTACATGGAAACTGAACAACCCGCTCCTGAATGACTATTGGGTATATAACGAAATGAAGGCAGAAATAAAGATGTTCCTTGAAACCAATGAGAACAAAGACACAACATACCAGAATCTCTGGGACACATTTAAAGCAGTGTGTAGAAGGAAATTTATAGCACTAAATGCCCACAAGAGAAAGCTGGAAGATCTAAAATTGACACCCTAACATCACAATTAAAAGAACTAGAGAAGCAAGAGCAAACACATTCAAATGTTAGCAGAAGGCAAGAAATAACTAAGATCAGAGCAGAACTGAAGGAGATAGAGACACAAAAAACCCTCCAAAAAATCAATGAATCCAGGAGCTGGATTTTGAAAACATCAACAAAATTGATAGACTGCTAGCAAGACTAATAGAGAAGAAAAGAGAGAAGAATCAAATAGATGCAATAAAAAATGATAAAGGGGATATCACCACCGACCCCACAGAAATACAAACTACCATCAGAGAATACTATAAACACCTCTACACAAGTAAACTAGAAAACCTAGAAGAAATGGATAATTTCCTGGATACTTACACTGTCCCAAGACTAAACCAGGAAGAAGTTGAATCCCTGAATAGACCAATAGCAGGCTCTGAAATTGAGGCAATAATTAATAGCCTACCAACCAAAAAAAGTCCAGGACCAGACGGATTCACAGCCGAATTCTACCGGAGGTACAATGAGGAGCTGGTACCATTCCTTCTGAAACTATTCCAATCAATTGAAAAAGAGGGAATCCTCCCTAACTCATTTCATGAGGTGAACATCATCCTGATACCAAAGCCTGGCAGAGACACACACACACACAAAAAAGAGAATTTTACACCAATATCTCTGATGAACATCGATGCAAAAATCCTCAATAAAATACTGGCAAACTGAATCCAGCAGCATGTCAAAAAGCTTATCCACCATGATCAAGTGGGCTTCATCCCTGGGATGCAAGGCTGGTTCAAATATGCAAATCAATAAACGTAATCCAGCATATAAACAGAACCAAAGACGAAAACCACATGATTATCTCAATAGATGCAGAAAAGGCCTTTGAAAAAAATTCAACAGCCCTTCATGCTAAAAATGCTCAATAAATTCGGTATTGATGGAATGTATCTCAAAATGATAAGAGCTATTTATGACAAACCCACAGCCAATATCATACTGAATGGGCAAAAACTGGAAAAATTCCCTTTGAAAACTGGCACAAGACAGGGATGCCCTCTCTCACCAATCCTATTCAACATAATGTTGGAAGTTCTGGCCAGGGCAATCAGGCAAGAGAAAGAAATAAAGGGTATTCAGTTAGGAAAATAAGAAGTCAAATTGTCTCTGTTTGCAGATGACATGATTGTATATTTAGAAAACCGCATCATTGCAGCCCAAAATCTTCTTCAGCTGATAAGCAACTTCAGCAAAGTCTCAGGATACAAAATCAATGTGCAAAAAATCACAAGCATTCTTATACACCAGTAACAGACAGAGAGCCAAATCATGAATGAACTTCCATTCACAATAGCTTAAAAGAGAATAAAATACTTGGGAATCCAACTTACAAGGGATGTAAAGGACCTCTTCAAGGAGAACTACAAACTACTGCTCAGTGAAATAAAAGAGGACACAAAAAAATGGAGGAACATACCATGCTCATGGATAGGAAGAATCGATATGGTGAAAATGGCCATACTGCCCAAGGTAATCTATAAATTCAATGCCATCCCCATTACGATACCAAGGACTTTCTTCACATAATACTTTAGCATCTGCTTTTTTTCATCCATCACCCAAGTGTAAGAAAACTGTTAAGCTCTTTCCTCCTCTCTTGAAATTCATCAGTTACTGTCAATGAAGGGCCTGTGCTATGCACAGTAATGCACTATGTTTTATGGACATGAAACATAAAAGAGCAACAACATGTGTTTTCTGCCCTGGAAAATCAGTCAAAACAATGGCATTAATTTTGAGAAACCAAAGAGATCATATGATCCTTCACATCATCACAATATGGTGACCTAATGTCTCTGAAGGGAAAGAAAAAGGGATTATATGAAATGTGCAAACATGAAGTATAATAAAAATGAAAATTAGCTTTTGGTTTGCAAGAGTAAATACTGAAATATTTTCATTAAGTTAGAATTTTAAAACACCAGTATATGAATCCAAACTCATTGATACATTTACTATTTATCAGATCATGCCTCTTCCATGATGCCTGTGAGAGGGAAAGATAGTATTAATAAAGGCTGTAGTCTGAGTTTTTACTAAGATATAGACTTCCAATATACAGCCTGCTGGATGTTTTTTAGTTAAAACAAAAATATTTTCCTAATTAGCCCAAATGAAAGTTCAGTAGTGTGAAAGACCTTCAAGAAGAGTTATTCCACTAACTTACAAAGGTTATCAGATCTAGTTTTAAGGAGAGTTGAAAGTAATTATAAATCAGAATCATTCAAGTTTAATTTTGCTAATATTCTGAAATTAGGCACTATGCATAAATATCATCACTAATAAATACACTGGCTTGGAGTTGGAGTCATGCCTAACATCCACATAACAAATAGATTTCACCTTTTCTGAAAATGTATAAGGTAAAATTCATACGTGTGGTACACATGTGCTAACATTCCATCACTTAGAAAAGCCAGACATTTCAATTGTAGGATAATACTGTTAGCTAATTATGACTGTAGGGAGAAACCTTACTAAAATGAGCTTATATTTACAAGGAGTAATAACTTGTTTTCATGCCTTTGATTAGCACCATAGACTGACCTCAGTCTTCTTTTTTTTTTAAGAAAGAATTATTTGATCCTTGTTATTGATATTTCTTTGCCACTCTTAGCAGCTGTTTAACAATTACATTTATAAACTTGAGAGGAGGATTTTAGAAAATGGCTGAGAGTCTGTAATTGGGAAATTTACTTCATTTTTCCTGTTTCTATTTTCTCTTCATAATAAGATGTTTGCTCCTTGTAAATAACTTTCTTAACTGTGTTATTGCCTCAGAGAGTACATGCAGTCACTGTGACCCAGGCAGCCTTATTATGGTTGTGGGGCCCTGGTGTCAGGTAATATTCAGACCAGCTGGGCCCATTGTCACCTTCTTTCACTGTTGCTTGCTATGGCTGGAAATAAAGGGCAACAGTAATTACTTCTCAAAAGGTAGATGCTGAGAAGGCATTTTTTAGCGATATTGAAAGAAAGATAATAAAGATATACCTATAGAAAAACAGAATAGAATTTGGAAGACCAGAAGGAAGTTTATTTTAGAAGAGATACTGCCTCTCTTTCTCTTTCTCTGTGTTGATCAGGATTTACTAGCTCTTTCTACCAGTTCCTGAAGAAGAACAAACTGTACATCACCCCCATTTATGAAACACTACCTCATTTCTAACTCAGTTAGCATAGGTACACTTGTGGCTAAACACATAATTTTCTGTGGTTATTTGAAGTGTTACAAAATAGAGAAATAGCCTACACATAGGATTATCTTAGTCCATTTGGTGCTGCTATAACATAATACCACAGACTGGATAAATTATAAAGAACAAAATTTGAGTGGATCATAGTTCTTGAGGTTGAGAAGTCCAAGATTGAAGGGCCAGCATCTGGCAAGAGCCTGGTTTTGGCATCATCCCATGGTGCAAGGGGAACAAAAGGGTGAGACAGAGAGAATGAGGGAAGGGGGCAAACTTGTTTTTCATAAAGAACCCACTCCTGTGATAATGATTTGAATTCCCTCATGATGGAAGAGCCCACATGACCTAATCACCCACCCCTAAATACTATTTTCAATACTTAGAGCAGTATTAAAAGATTCCACTTCTTGAATGCTGTTACAATAGCAGCTAAATTTCAACATGATTTTGGAAGAACCAAACATTTAAACCATAGCAGGGGTCATGATTATAATTCTGGGAGAATGCCTATGAATGAGTCAATCAGCCTCCTCTATCCCCTAGTGGGCAAGGCCAAGAGCCTCTCCACTGTGTCAGTGGGGATTGTATAACTTCTTGTGTATCCTATGGAAACCACAAGGGTCTTATTGCATGGGTTCAATGAGCCTGGTCTCCTATCCAGTTCATCAGGGTGTTGGGCTCACAGATGAAATAATATACTGTTATGTCTTACTCTGCTGGGGTTGCCAGAGCAAAATACCACAGACTGGGTGATTTAAACAACAGAAATTTATTTTTCATAGTTCTGGCAGCTAGATATCCAGATTAACCTTGGTGGGATTGGTTTCTGGTGAGGGCTGTCTTTCTGGTTTTCAGACTGATGCCTTCTTGCTTTGTGTGTAAATGACATTTCCTCAGTGTGTGCTGGTGAAGAGAGTGAGAACAAGCTCTCTGATATTTCATTTATGTAAGGGCACTAATCCCATGATAGCAGGACCTTGCCTTCATGACTTCCCAAAGACCCTATGTCCAAATATTATCACACTGCGAGTGAGAACTTCAACATATGAATTTTGTGGGGACAAAAATGTAGGACATAACACACTTTCCCTCAAATTGTTCCTAAGAAAAATTTGGGTGCTTGTAATTAGGGTTACACAACCTAAGCAAACTTCAAGATTACAAAATATTTTAAAAGGGCCAGAGTGTACATTGCTAGCAAAAGGGGCAAAATCTGGTGGTCTGATTCTTGTCCACTGAGTGAACAAGGAAGTATAGGGTACTATCTATAACTATAGTTAACTTCTTTTTATATATATATATATATACTTTAAGTTCTAGGGTACATGTGCACAACGTGCAGATTTTTTACATATGTATACTTGTATACTTGTGCCATGTTGGTGTGCTGCACCCATCAACTCGTCAACACCCATCAACTCGTCATTCACATCAGGTGTAACTCCCAATGCCATCTGCCATCGCTCCCCCCTACCCCCTCCCCATAATAGGCCCTGGTGTGTGATGTTCCCCTTCCCGAGTCCAAGTGATCTCATTGTTCAATTCCCACCTATGAGTGAGAACATGTGGTGTTTGGTTTTCTGTTCTTGTGATAGTTTGCTGAGAATGATGGTTTCCAGCTGCATCCATGTCCCTGCAAAGGATACCAACTCATCCTTTTTTATGGCTGCCTAGTATTCCATTGTGTATATGTGCCACATTTTCTTAATCCAGTCTGTCACTGATGGACATTTGGGTTGATTCCAAGTCTTTGCTATTGTGAGTAGTGTTGCAATAAACATACGTGTGCATGTGTCTTTATAGCAGCATGATTTATACTCCTTTGGGTATATCCCCAGTAATGGGATGGCTGGGTCAAATGCTATGCCTAGTTCTAGACCCTTGAGGAATTGCCATACTGTTTTCCACAATGGTTGAACTAGTTTACAGTACCACCAACAGTGTAAAAGTGTTCCTATT
>NW_022299561.1:0-2017 GCF_002776525.5 Piliocolobus tephrosceles
CGCCCAGGCTGGAGTGCAGTGGCCAGATCTCAGCTCACTGCAAGCTCCGCCTCCCGGGTTTACGCCATTCTCCTGCCTCAGCCTCCCGAGTAGCTGGGACTACAGGCACCCGCCACCTCGCCCGGCTAGTTTTTTGTATTTTTTAGTACAGACAGCGTTTCACCATGTTAGCCAGGATGGTCTCGATCTCCTGACTTCGTGATCCGCCCGTCTCGGCCTCCCAAAGTGCTGGGATTACAGGCTTGAGCCACCGTGCCCGGCCGAGACATGGTCTTGATCTGTTGCCCAGGCTGGAATGCAGTGGCACAACCATGGCTCACTACAGCCTCAAACTCTCACGCTCAAGTGATCCTCCCGCCTCAGCCTCCTGGGTAGCTGGGACTGCAGGTGCACCCCACCAGGCCTGGCTAAGTTTGCAAAATTTTTTGTAGAGATAGGGTTTCACTATGTTGCCCAGACTGGTCTCGAACTACTGGGCTCCAGTGATCCTCCCACCTCAGCCTCCCGAAGTGCAGAGATTACATTAGTGAGTCATCTCACCTGGCCTGTTTCTAATTTTTGTGCTCAATGAACACATGAAAGAATGTTTCTAGGGCAGTAGTTTGAACAACTGACCACAACCCACAGTAAGAAATTGTTTCTACTGGTGACTGGGCATGGTGGCTCACACCTGTAATCCCAGCACTTTGGAAGGCCAAGGGGGGTGGATCACCTGAGGTCAGGAGTTCAAGATCACCCTGGCCAACATGGTGAAACCCCATCTCTACTAAAAATACAAAATTAGCGGGTGTGGTGGCACACACCTGTAGTCCCAGCTAGTTGGGAGGCTGAGGTGGGAGAATTGCTTGAACCTGGGAGGTGGAGGTTGCAGTGAGTTGAGATCGTGCCATTGCACTCCAGGCTCCATTGGCAACAAGAGCAAAACTCTATCTCAAAATAAATAAATAAAGTTATATATATATATATATATATGAGTATATGTGTGCGTATATAGGTGTGTGTGTGTGTATATATATATAGTTTCTACTGGGCGTTCATGCAGATGCACAAATAAATGTCAAAAAAGTGTCCCAAGGCTGGGCACAGTGGTTCACGCCTATAATCCCAGCACTTTGGGAGTCCGAGGCAGGCGGATCACCTGAGGTCAGGAGTTCGAGACCAGTCTCGCCAACATGGTGAAACCCCGTCTCTACTAAAAATACAAAAATTAGCTAGGTGTGGAGGCACATGCCTGTAATCCTAGCTACTTGGGAGGCTGAGGCAGGAGAATTGCTTGAACCTGGGACGCGGAGGTTGCAGTGAGCTGAGATCACACCATTGCACTCCAGCCTAGGTGACAAGAGCGAGACTCCGTCTCAAAAAAAAAAGTGTCCCAAAATAATATGGATCCCTCCCATCTGTGACATACTGACATCATCTATTTCATTTAAAAAAAAAAAGTGCTGGTGGATCATGAGGTCAGGAGTTCAAGACTAGCATGGCCAAGATGGTGAAACCTCATCTCTACTAGAAATACAAAAAATTAGCTAGGTGTGGTGGCGGGCACCTGTAATCCCAGCTACTTGGGAGGCTGAGGTGGGAGAATCGCTTGAACCTGGGAGGCAGAGGTTGCAGTGAGCCAAGATCGCGCCATTGCACCCCAGCCAGGGCAAAAAAAACCCCCCTAAAAAAAAAAAAAAAAAAAAAAAAAGTGCTGTTGAAAACCAATAAGTTGATGTCAGGTCTCCTATCACTTGGAGTTGGGTAAACATATCTCTGGGGTATGAGCCTAGGAGGGGACACGGTGTATGCACATTGTGGAGAAAGAAGGGGCAAAGGCCTGGGGCTAGAGACTCAGTGGAGCCACAAGATGCTCGGCAAAGGGTTCAGACTTGATTCGGAGGGGGCTGTGAAGCTGTGGGAGGGATATCTTGACCAGATTTGTGCTTTAGAAAGACCCCTCTGGGGGGAGGCCGAGACGGGTGGATCACGAGGTCAGGAGATCGTGACCATCCTGGCTAACCCGGTGAAACCCCGT
>NW_022299562.1:0-7961 GCF_002776525.5 Piliocolobus tephrosceles
TAAATTTCCCTCTACACACTGCTTTAAATGTGTCCCAGAGATTCTGGAATGTTGTATCTTTGTTCTCATTGGTTTCAAAGAACATCTTTTTTTCTGCTTTCATTTCGTTATGTGCCCAGTGTATTGTTTATTTGAAGGTCTTCTACTTTTTTGATGTAGGTGCTTTTTTCTATAAACTCTCCTCTTACTACTGCTTTTGCTGTGTCTCATAGGTTTTACTATATTGTGTTTCCATTTTCATTTGTTTTGTAGAAATTTTTAAATTTCCTTCTTAATTTCTTCATTGACCCACTGGTCATTTAGAAGCATATAATTTACCTTCCATGTGTTTGGTTAATTTCTAAATTTCCTCTTGTAATTGCTTTCTAATTTTATTCCATTGTTGTCAGGGGAAATGCTTGATATGATTTCTAATTTTTGGAATACTTAAAAACTTATTTTATAGTGTAATATATGGTATATCCTTGAGAATGATCCATGTGTTCAGAAGGTGTTGTATTCTGCAACCATTGTATGAAATGTTCTATAAATGTCTATGAAGTCCATTTGTTCTACAATGCAGAGTAAGTCTGCTTTTTCTTTGTTGATTTTGGAAGGTCTGGATGATCTGTCTAATGCTGAAAGTAGAGTGTTGAAGTCTCCCACTATTATTGTATTGAGGTCTATCTCTCTCTCTAGCTCTAATAATATTTGCTTTATGTATCTGAGTGCTCATGTTAGGTGAATATATATTTATTATTGTTATATTCTCTTACTGAATTGACTTCATCATCATAATATAATAAACTCTTTTACTTTTCCTATAGTTTTCATTTTGAAATATGCTTTTTCTGATGTAAGTATAGCAAATTCTGTTCCTATTTTTTTCCCATTTGCATGGAATATTCTTTTCTATCCATTTATTTTCACTCTATGTGCATCTTTATAGCTGAAGTGTGTGTGTGTTTTTTTTTTTTTTTTGTAGGCAGTGGATAGTTAGTTCTTTTATTTTTAATTATCTATTCATCCACTCTATTTCTTTTGATTGGAGAATTTAGTCCATTTACATTCAGTGCTATTATTGATAAGTAAGAACTTATGCCTGCAATTTTGTTATTTGTTTTCTGGTTGTTTTGTGGTCTTCTCTTCCTTCCTTCCTTTCTGTTCTTTGTGTGAAAGTGATTTCTCCCTGTAGTATTTTTTAATTAATTTCTTTTTATTTATGTGTATCTCTTGTAGGTTTTTTGATTTGAGGTTACCATGAGGCTTGCAAATAATGTATTATAACCACTTACTTTTAAATTATGACAACTTAACTCTGACCTAAAAACAAACTAAGAAACCAAAAACCAAGCAACAAGAAAACTATTAAAAATTTTACACTTTAGCTTTATCCCCCTACTTCTTAAAATTTTGTTGTTCCTGTTGATATCTTTTTATACTACATCTTACTAAGTAGTTGTTATTATTTTGGATAGATTCATCTTTTAGTCTTCCTACTGATGATACAAGTAGTTTGCACAGCACAATTACACTGGCATAATATTCAATATTTGGCTGTACATTTACTATTACGAGTGAATTTTGTACCTTCAGATGATTTCTTCTTGGTCATTAACACATCTTTATTTCAGACCGAAGAACTCCCTTTAGCATTTCTTGTAGGATAAGCCTGGTGTTTATAAAATCCCTAAGTTTTTGTTTGGCTGGAAAAGTCTTTATTTCTCTTTATGTTTGATGGATATTTTTGCTGGATGTGATATTCTGGGATAAATGTCTTTTCCTTTCAGCATTTTATATATGTCATGGCACTCTCCAGGCTTGCAAGATTTCCACGGAGAAATTTGCTGCCAAATGTATTGGAGCTCCCTTAAATGTTGTTTGTTCTTATCTCTTGCTGTTTTTAGAATCCTTTCCTTATTCTTGACCTTTGAAAATTTGATTATTAAGTGTGCTCAGTTAGTCTTGAGTTAAATCATCTTAGTGTTCTGTAACCTTCTTGTATTTGAATACTGATATCTTTCTCTAGGTTTGTAATGTTCTCTATTATCTTTTTGAGTAAATTTTCTACCCAGATCTCTCTCTCTCAGCCTCCTCCTTATGACCAATAACTCTTACAATTTGAAGCTAATTTCCAGATCTTATATGCATGCTTCTCTCTTTTTTATTCTATTTTCTGTTGCCTCCTCTATGTTTTCTCAAATAGACTGTCTTCAAGTTTCTGAATTCTTTCTTCTGCTTAATTAGTTCTGCTGTTCAGAATCTCTGATGCATTTTCAGTTTGTCAAATAAATATTTTAGCTCCAGAATTCCTGCTTTTTTTTTTTTTTTTTTTTTTTTTTCCAGAGTCTCACTCTGTCACCTAGGCTGGAGTGCAGTGGCGCGATCTCGGCTCACTGCAAGCTCCACTTCCCTGGTTTACGCCATTCTCCTGCCTCAGTCTCTCGAGTAGCTTGGACTACAGGTGCCCGCCAGCACACACGGCTAATTTTTTTGTATTTTTAGCAGAGACAATGTTTCACCGTGTTAGCCAGAATGGTCTCGATCTCCTGACCTTGTGCTTCTGCCTGTCTCGGCCTCCCAAAGTGCTGGATTACAGGTGTGAGCCACCGCACCCGGCCAATTCCTGCTTGGTTTTTAAAAATTATTTCAATTTTTTTGTTAAATTTATCTGACAGGATTCCGAATTCCTTATCTGTGTTATATGGAATATTATTGAACGTCCTCAAAACAACTATTTTGAATTCCCTATTGGAAAGGCCACATATCTCTGTCACTCCAGAATTGGTCATGGTTCCTTACTGAGTTTGTTTGATGAGATCACGTTTTTCCATATAATCTTGATGCTTGTAGATGTCTGCCAATGTCTAGGCATTGAAAAGTTAGGTATTTAATGTAATTTACACAGTCTTGAATTGTTTATACCCATTATTTTTAAGAAGGTTTCCCAAGTATTCAAAGGGAGTTGACTGTTGTCATTTAAGTCTTTGGTTACTGAAGCCATATGTTCATTAGGGGGCACTCCAAGCCCAGTAATACTGTGACTTTTGTAGACTCATAGACATACCATCTTGGTGGTCTTGGGTAAGATCCTGGAGAACTTTCTGAGTTACAGGGCACTGTCTCTTATTGTCTTCCTTTACATTTCCCCAAACAAGTGGAGTCTCTCTCTCTCTCTCTCTCTCTCTCTCTCTCTCTCTCTCTCCCTCCATGATGAGCCACCTGTAGTTGGTTGGTGGGGAGGGGTGGTGGTGACACAAGCACTCCTGTGGCCACCACCACTGGGACAGTGCTGAGTCACAGCTAAAGCCAACACAGTAGAGGGTCTCACCCACAGCCTGTGGCAACTATTGCCTGGCTACCATTAATGTTTATTCCAGACCCAAATCTCTTTAGTGAGCAGGTGGTGAAATCTGCCAAGACAAGGTCTCCTTTTAGGGTAGTGGGTTCTCTTCTGGTTTTGAGTGGGTCTAGAAATGTTGTCCTAAAGCTTTTGGCCTGAGATTGGGGCTTCAGGGCTCTATAGGGTTTCATCTTACTATGACTCTGCTGGTTTCCAAGTTGCAAGACAAAGTCTTCTTTACTCTTCCTTATGCTTTCCTCAAGCAGAAGGTGTCTCTCCTGGAGCTATAAGCTGTGCTTCCTGGAGTTGGGGGAGAGGTAATGCAAGCATGTTGTTGGCCACCATAGCTGATGTCTCACTGGCTCCCATGCACCCCAAGCCCACTGGCTCCAATCCCAGTACGACACCAGGACTTGTCCAGGAATTTTGGTTCTTGTAACCTAGACTTCTTTTCAAATTTATTTAGGACCACAAAGAACTTTAGTCCATGGTTGTGGGGCTAGATGGAACTCAGGTTCTGACTGGTAGGATGGATGATTTCCCACTGGCTGGATCTGGTCTAAATGCTCCCTCCATGGTTACCGGGTGAATTCTGCTCTGGGTTTGTTGCCACTGTAACATGGCAACATTGAATTCCAATGCAAAGTCTCACAATCACTTCATTCTCCCTCCCTCAAGCACACAAATTATCTCTCCCAGTGACATATGGAACTACCATGGGGTGAGGGAGGGACAGTGTAGGAAATTCAAGACTGTCTTTTCTACTTCCTCAATGCCATTTTGCTTAATATGATGTCAAAACTATGTATTGTCATAACTCACCTGCATTTTGGTTCTTATTTATGTGTTTTTTCTGTAAATAGTTATTCAGTTTGGTTTTTCTGTGGGCGGACAATCACTGGAGGGTTCTATTCAGTCATATTGCACTGCTTTTTACTGTAGTGTTTTTTGTTTGTTTCTTTTTAAAAGTGTTGCACTGCATTGTGTTTATGGAGTGCTTCACTAGAAGTCACTGTGAATATTCTCATTCATAAAAGTTAACTGGGCTGGGTGCGATGGCTCATACTTGTAATCCCAGCAATTCGTGAGTCTGAGGCAGGTGCATCATTTGAGGTCAGGAGTTCGAGACCAGACTGACCAACATGATTAAACCCCATCTCTACTAAAAATATAAGAATTAGTGGGGCATGGTGGTACACGCCTGTAAACCTAGCTACTCAGATAGCTGAAGCAGGAGGCTTGTTTGAATCTGGGAGGCAGAGGTTGCAGTGAGCCAAGATCATGCCATTCCACTCCAGCAAGACTCTGTCTCAAAAGAAAAAAAAAAAAAAGTTAACTGACAGAAAACTTATCCACATATTCTCAAGCAGCTAAAAAGACAAGTTGGCAACCCTTCCAAGGATTAGATTGTTTTTCCACCCTCAACATGATACTTTATTTGCTTCTCCAGAATATTTCTGTCTCAGAAAAAGAAAATGAACTACCTTGCATTTCCAATCGAAACAACTTGTGGAATGTTAGAAAGAATGAGTAAGGTAAATTCACTGCTTTACCCATGTACACAAATATAAACACTTGGGGAAGGTTTCTCATCCAAATAATTTTGAAACTTCCAAAACTTTTACTCATGTCTGAAAGCTGTGCTCACTAATAATGTCTTGCCATTTGCTATAGACTTACTGTTAATGTTTCCTCAAAATTCTTATGTTCAAACTTGAATTTCCAATGTGATGTTATTTGGAGGTAAGCCTTTGGGAGGTAATTAGATTTAGATGAAGTAAAGAGGGTAATGCCCCATCATGATGGGAATATATATATATATATATGACACCAGGAGCTTTTCCTTCTCAGCCATGTGAGAATACAATAAGAAGACAGCTGTCTGCAAACCAGGGAGTGGGCCTGCACTAAACTGAATCTACTGCACCTTGATTTTGGACACCATAGCCTCCAGAACTGTGAGAAAGAAATGTCGATTGTTTAAGCTACACAGTCTATAATATTTTGTTATAGCAGCCTAAACTGAGACATCCTTACATGCTGATTTTAATGTTTAACACACACATACACATACAACAAAACAACAACAAAAAGGAGGAAAAGTATTGTTTAGATTATTTTATACTGAAGGGACGGGACAACTAAAACTCAAGTGAGTTTGGAAAATTGCCTAAGGTCATACAGCCAATGGTGAAAGAAATGTTATCAGGTCAGTAAGGGTAGGAACAATCTCTGTTTCAAATATCAGTGCCTTCTTTAGACCTGAAGGTTAAAGATAAAAGTGAAAGCCCCAGATGACTTAAGCCATAGACTAAAGAGAGAGATACAGACACAGAAGAAAAGAGGGAAGAGGAAGGGAAAATAAACACAAATGCAGGTGGGGAAAAAGGCATATGCATTGAAGAGTTAGAAAGCCAATGGTCATGGCCTCAGTCAGAGTTATCCCTTTGGCATTTAAATACATATTTCACCTTGGTCACCGGCTATCCTATCGACTGAAAATCCTTACAGACCTAGTATGCCTTATATATGTATTTTTTTTGCATAACAGGCAACTTTCTTCAAACTACCATCTATTTCATCAAGTAAATAAAAGCCAATCTCAATGAAACCTTCTTCAGTGACAGATAACTTTCTTCTATAAGAATGCGGTCCCATTGTTAAAAAATGTTGGTTTTATACTGTAAGCTGAAAACGATCTCCACCTAACTTCCAGATATTGATCCTATTCCTTCCTTCTAAAGAATCAGCGTCCTCCACTCTTACACATGACAGCCATTTTTTATATGAGAACAGCAGACATGCTTTTCTCTCCACTTCTCCAGCATCAAAGTTTTCACTTCCCAGGATATTCATCACTGGTGTTATAATATATTCTTCATGAAGCCTGCTTTCAGCCCCTTACTATGATCACATTTCTCTGGATGCTTGAATTTATTTAAGTCTGTCATTAAATGTGACATCCAAATTTATCTGACTAACATGAAGTGGAACAAGAATACCAGATTCTTAAGTATTTTGCTGGCTTCTGGATAACCACATTACACTGTAGAGTTGTCATACTCAAAGCTATTCCTTAAACATGAGTTTTTATCAAGCCAGCTATCTTCATATCAAACTTGTACAATTATCTTACTGAACCTAAATGTAGTATTTACATTAATTAAAATTTGTTTAGTTTTTGTTTTTCCATATTTCATAATATTTAAATAATTCTAAACTGATTGGTTCCTGTTTCACAAATACTTTTAGCAGGCATTTTTATTACAGAATAATTAGAAGTATTAGATTAGGGAAAAGAAAGTAGATGCTAATGCAGAATCATGAAATTACAGCTGATGAAAATTTTAAAAAGAAACACTCCAAAAATCAAACATAGGAACTAAAGAAGCAATCTTAGTCCTTAAGCATTCACTGTAGGAGTAAAGGGCCCTACATACCTCATAGTGTTTTGCTGTATTTATAGGCCACACAGTAACAGGTTTGAGCCATTAGGACAGCCTTCTCTTATGTTAACTGTCCTGTATTAAATAAGGCAGTCATATAACCATCTTGGCAAATGGCTTTGCTTAAGAATATTTTAGTGCCTCTAGTGGGTTGAATGGTGGCCACCAAAAAGATACGCCCACATATTAATTCCTAGAACTTGTGAAAGTTATTTGGGAAAAGGGGTCATTGCATATGCTATTAAATTAAACATTTAGAACTGAGGAGATTATCCTGGATTATCTCAGTGACAAGCATCTTTATGGGACTAAAAAAAAGAGGAAAAATATACATAGAGGAAAGGGCAATATAAAAATGGAGGCAGAGAGTGAAGTACTTTAATGAGGCTGTGAGCCAAGGAATGCTAAGAATTGTGGGAATTCATTAGAAACTAGGAGAAATAAGCATAGAATGGACTCTCAGCTAGAACCGTGGGAGAGAGTGCAAACTTGGAGACACAGATTTTGAGTTTGTGGCCTCCAGAACTATGAGAGAATTAATTGCTGTTGTTTCAAGCCACTGAGTTTGTGGTAATCGGTAACTCCAGGTCTAGAAAACTACTATAGTGCTTAAAGTGCTAAATATCACTAGCTGGCAAATTTATTTACAATGCAAATTGTTTAAAACTATATAAATGAACAATTATAGGTAAAGAATCAATATAATAATAATATGAATTACACAATCTGAACAACATAGCATCATTATTATTTTTGTTTGGACAAACGGAGGCAAGATGGCACAGTTCCGGGTTCTTCACCGTCAACTTTCCGGCGCCCGGTAAAGACATGGGGTCGACTGCGCAGATGCAACCCGACCTCCCACGGAGAAAAACCGGAACCCGCCTAGCCACGCCTACCGCCCCCGCCACCACCCGCCTATGTCTCACCCACTGCCCTCCCACTCCCGAGCCCAGGACATAAAAGCCGCTCCCGGCGGGCGGGTGGTGCGAACTTCCTTGGCCCCTCCTTCTGCACGGGACCCAGGAACCTCGCCGGAGAATGCCGGAGAACGCCGGAGCAAACTTCCTCGGCCCCTCCTCATACACCGGACCCGGAAACCTCACCGGAGAGCACCGGAGCTAACTTCCTCGGCCCCTCCTCGTGCGCAGAACCCAGGAACCTCGTCCGAGAAGGCCGGCACGAACTTCCTC
>NW_022299563.1:0-10975 GCF_002776525.5 Piliocolobus tephrosceles
AAAAAAGTATAAAAGAAAAAAAATAGTTTGGTTGCTGAGAAATTTTATTTCATGTGAGACAACCTAGTGAGCTTTATTTTTTTTGCTTGTTTTCTACGGGACAGAATGTTCATGTTCCTCAATTATAGGGCTCATATTTGTCCCAACAATGCTAGAAACATACACTTTGCCCCTTGATTTTGTTGTTGCTGTTTTGTTTTGTTTTGTTTGTTTTTGAGACGGAGTCTCACTCTGTCATCAGACTGGAGTACAGTGGCGCAATCTCAGCTCATTGCAACCTCTGCCTCCTGGGTTCAAGTGAGTCTCCTGCCTCAGCCTCCTGAGTAGCTGGGATTACAGGCGCCTGCTGCCATGCTCAGCTAATTTTTGTATTTTCAGTAGAGATGGGGTTTCGCCATGTTGGCCAGGCTGGTCTCAAAATCCTGACCTCAAGTTATTCACCCACCTTGGCCTCCCAAAGTGCTGGGATTACAGGCGTGAGCCACTGCACCTGGCCCCCCCTTGAATTTTTCCCTAAGTTTTAGAGACTTTTTGTTTGTATGTCTTTATGACATCACTGGCTTCATTTCAACAGATTTTCATGACAAATAAAAATGTTTAATTTGCTTTGATCAGATTTTAGGTCAGTTTCCCACTGACAAGAATGAAGGCTTCTTAAATTTATCATTAATTTGTCTTTCACTCACATTTTAGGATGAGATGCTTTCAGTAAAATTTTCTCAACTAAGTTAAAATCATCCATAGCGTTTAGAATCTTATTAAAATAAGACATTTTCTAAATTTTTGTCTGCTTTTTTTTTCTTTCATTAATATCCCTTTTGAGAGCCATCTGCCTACCAGTTTTAGAAATGTAATTATCTTTATTCAGGTAAGAATAATTATCTTTGTACAAAGGGTCAACACTAAGCCATCATTTCTCTGAAGATCATAAAATGAGGAAGTTATGGAAATGATGCACATTAATCTACTGTTTGTTTAGGCTAACTGTAGTAATCTGATAAGTAGAGGTTTGGGGATATAATCTCTTCAAATACATACTCTTTTATTTTCCCTCCTGCTGGGGTTCATTAGTTCATTGTCAAGGGTTCTATTCATATGTACTGCCAAACTGATAACGCAGTATTAGGTATTCTTAAAAGACATACAAACCTCTCTTTGAGGGTCCAAAACCCCTATCCAAATACGCAAACCCCAAACTCATATTTTATGCAGAGTGTTGGCATGTTTTGGTTTATAAAACCTCTTGCTTCATCACTCCATACCAATCCTCCTTGTAGTACCAAAGAGAGAGTCCCAATCTCTATAGTCTGGTTCTCAATCTTTCTTTTCTTGTTCTCCTCATTCTTCTTCCTCTGTTTATTCCAAACTCTTCCTGCTAAAAAGTTGTCTCTTTTGTTTTCAAATCTTTTCAGATCTCTCCCATTATAAAAATATTCAATAAGAATAAGATCATCCTGTCTTCCATATTTTACAGCCAAATTAGTCTACAGTGATTACCTCGGTTTTCTGGGTTTCCATTTCCTTAAGAAGGCAGAAATCTCCTGTCCTTTTACCTCTTGTACTCTCTACCTGATGCAAAGTGTTATGACAGTTGCATATAAGGAGCAACAGGAGTTCACAGGAAGGGCAAATTACCCAGCCCTGAGGATGGAAGTGGGAGGTGAGCTATAAATGGGGCCCTGAGGATGAGAGGAGTAAGATGGGTGATGAAGGAGATAAGAGTGTTCCATATATAGAAGACCATGTATACCAAAAGTAGGAGGTGAGGGATCGTGGTGAGGTCAAGGAATAAGAAGTTCTGGCTGGGTACGGTGGCTCAGGCCTGTAATCCCAGCACTTTGGGAGGCTGAGGCAGGTGGATCACTTAAGACCAGGAGTTCGAGACCAGCCTGAGCAATGTGGTGGAACTCCATCTCTACTAAAATATAAAAATTAGCCAGGCATGGTGACGTGTGCCTGTAGTCCCAGCTACTCAGGAGGCTGAGGCACAAGAATCACTTGAATCTGGGAGTCGGAGGTTGCAGTGAGCTGAGATTGTGCCACTGCACTCTAGTCTGACAGAGTGACACTGTCTCAAAAAAAGAAAAACAAAAAACAACAAAAATAAAACAGAAGTTCTGTCTTGGAAGCAGGATATTGGGTAGAGAGAAGTTAGAGAACTTAGCAGAGGCTCAGTCACTCAGAGCATAGGATCAGTAAGGGCTAGTGAAAGGTGTTGAGCAGGGAACCGATACCATCAGATACACACCCCAGGAATGCTGTAGTTTGGAGAATGCGTTGAAGGGAGGACAAGAATAGATGGAGGGAGACCAGTTAGGAAGATTTTCATTAATCTAGACCAGGCTGGGTGCAGTGGCTCATGCCTATAATCTCAGCAATTTGAAAGGCCGAAGTGGGTGGATCATTTGAGCTCAGGAGCTCAAGACCAGCCTGGGCAACATAGCGAGACCCCCATCTCTACAAAAAATACAAAAAGTAGTGGGGCATGGTGGCACATGCCTATAGTCCCAGCTACTTAGGAGGCTGAGGCGGGAGGATCACTTGAGCTTAGAAAGTGGAGGTGGCAGTCAGCTGAGATTGCGCCACTGCACTTTAGGCCTGGGCCTAGGAGCGAGACCCTGTCTCAAAATCATCATCATCATCATTGTCATCCTCTAGCCCAGAAGTCACAGTGGCCTGAATGAGGGTGGTGGCAAACGAGACATTAAGGAAACAGAATAATACGATACATAGGCATTTATTTATTAAATCTATAGAAAACACTTGGTTTGTTTCAGAGACTATTCCAGGTATTTGGGTAATGCCAGTGAACAAAATAGATGAAAACAAAACTGTTCCCTTGGGAAACGAACACTCTAGGGTCAATGTAGACAATAAAGAAGATAAATAAACAAAATATATAGAACGCTCCACAGTGATAAGTGCTAAGGAAAGAAATAGAGAATAGAGGGAGAAATGGAATCTTACAGGGTGTGGCTGTGTGGGGTAGGGTTGCAGTTTTACCTATAGAGTTAGAAGACCTCCAAAGAAAAAACTAAGCAAAAAGACTTGAAAGAAGGAGCTGGCTATGTAGATATCTGGAGGAAGAGCATAGAGAGAGAGTGAACAGTAATATACTAAGTCCTTGAAATAGAAACATGCCTGGTGGGTTGAGGAGCATCAAGGGGACCTATGTAGTTGGAGAGAATTGAATGAGGGTGAGGCTAGTGCGACAGTTAGTTTTACGGGTCAACATGACTAGGCTATAGTCCCCAGTTATCCAGTCAAACACTAATCTAGGTGGTGTTGTGAAGGTATTGTAGGCGAGGTTAACAGCTATATTCAATAGTATTTAACTAAAGGAAATTATTCTTTATGATGCAGATTATAAAGAATTATAATCCCAACTTAACTAATTAGTTGGAAGGTTGTGAAAGCAAAACTGAGGTTTCCCTGAGTAAAAAGAGGTTCTGCTTCAACATTGCACCATCAGTTCCCACCTAAGAGTTTACAGCTTTCTAGGCTACCCTACAGATCTCAGACCTGCTAGCCTCGCACAATCACTTAAGCCAACTCCTCAATTTCTTGAAGTACATCTGTACTTCAGAATTTCTTGAAGTACTCTCTGTCCGTGTGTGTGTGTGTGTGCTGTGAATATATATAAATGTGTGCATACACAATCTCCTACTATTTCTCTGGAGAAGCCTGATTTATACATGCAGGGGCCATTGAAAATAATATGCTAAGAATAAATAAGGCTCAAGGACAGTATCTCTAGCTAGTTGCACTTTTAATGAACTCCAGTAGTCAAGGACACTATCTCTAGTTGAACTTTTAATGAACTCTAGTAGGCGCCAAGAAGGCGGACAAATAAGAAAAAGTTTAGAGACAAGGAACTAAGCAGAAGGTTACATCTGGGTGCAGAAAGTTTGTTTTGCATTGTGTTATTTCTGCTGACGTGGGGTTTATGGAGTATAAATAAAGTGAGGCAGAGGCTCTAGGCGCGGCCGCCATGTTCTGTGTTTGTCTTTGTCTCTTGTGTCTGTTCATTCTCCACCACCCCTGGCACGGGCCCCAACAAGTGGCGCAGCGAGCAGGGTGCACATGGGTGAGTAGTGGGAAACAAGAAGGGGAACCCCCTAGGAGCGGGTAAAACCCGGGAATTGTTAAGGGGAACCTTCTTGAGCTTTCATTGTGGGGAATTCCAGTTCCTTGGCCTCAGAATATTTAAGATTATTACAAGGGCTTCTACTTTCGATTGGGGTTGATGCAAAAGAGAGAACTTTGCGTTAATTGTTTGCTCATGTGGATCAACATTGCTCTTGGTTTCAATATCAAACTGAAGTACAATTAAATAAGCGAGAGTGGCGACAGGTTGTTAAGACCCTTCGTCAAGCGCACCAGCGCGGCGATGTAATGTCAGCACCTTTGTGGGCTCTTTGTGCCTCTATTACTCAGGCTTTGGAGCTCTTAGAGACAGACTCTGAAAAGGGAGAAGGCGGGGATGAGGAGTCTTTGAAGTCTCCGATAGCCATTTCCCCTCCTTTAGATAATTCTGTAACTGAAGGAGAAGGTCCTTTGTGTGATAATGTGTCTCATGAAAAAGAATCAGAAATTCAAAAGGAGCTTCAGCCGGTTGTTCAATTGTTACAACAAATTTTACAATTGCAGTTATCTCCCCCTCAACCTTCTTCTCCACACACTCCTGTTTTTACTTTTCCCATGGTTCATCCACCCCCATCAGCACCTAAGGCGGAGGAGGAAGATAGTTTTCCACCACCACCACCGCCGGTGGAAATGCTGCCTCGTTCAGGCACGGTTTTTGCTGTTCCCACTTCTACTACTAAAGCTGTAATTAAGGTATTGGATTCTCAAGAGGATGAGGATCCTTTACAATTGTTCCCCATTATTAGGCAACCTTTTGGTCCTAATGACCAATTTCCTCAAGGGAGTATAAATGTGCAGTATAATGTTCTTCAATTTAAATTTCTTAAAGAAATGAAGGCAGCTGTTGCTAATTATGGCCCTCAATCTCCTTTTGTCATGGGGCTTCTAGATTCTTTCTCCTTTGAGAATTTTTTTTTGCCTCTTGATTGGGAAACTTTGGGGAAGGCTGTTTTGGACTGCTTTCAGTGGCTTCAGCTACGCAGTTGGTGGCTGGAAGATGTTAAAGAACAGGCCCGCCGTAATGCCGCTAAAAATCCTCCAGGGCCAACAGAGGAGCAATTAACAGGTACTGGTCAGTTTGCTACCGTAGCGGCTCAATCTGGACTCGATGATAAGGCATTATCACAAGTTAAAAGACTGTTTTTAAAGGCTTGGTGTAAAGTAGAATCATCGGGGAAAACTGCCTTGTCTTTCGTTAAGGTTTTACAGAGTGCCAATAAACTTTTCTTGATTTTGTTGCTCAGCTCCAAGATGCTATAATAAAGACTGTGGGTAGTGGGGCTGCAGGCAAAATCCTGATAACCACACTAGCCTTTGAGAATGCTAATCAAAAATGTCAGAGGTTGTTGCGTCCTCTAAAGGCTGCTAGAAATTTACTAATAGAAGATTTTATTAGAGCCTGTGCAGGAGTGGGAGGGGCTGCCTACAGCGCTCAGTTGTTTGCTGGAGCTTTATCTAAGGCATTCATGGAAAAAAAGGGAGTTTGCTTCCAATGTGGAAATACCGGTCATTTTAAAAAGGAGTGCCGTAAACGATCTAATAGAAGTGACTCTTCCAAAGTAGGATTTAAAAAGCTTCCTACTGAGCCCTGTCGTCGTTGCGGCAGAGGGCAACACTAGACTAATGAATGTCACTCTAAAGTGGACAAAAACGGTAATTCTCTCACCTCTGGATCGGGAAACTTGCAGAGGGGCCCTTCAGCTTGGGGCGCCAACAACAATACAAGCCCTCTTCATTTGCAATTTCCAGTCAGCTCAGGGGTTCAACATCAGCAAGCCAGTCAGCCAATGTTAACCCCCAATTTTCATTAGATCAGCTTTCCTCTGCTACTTCCGGTAGTGCCACTGCTGATTTGGCTATTTTGCAGACTGTTGAACTCACCCCAGAGATGGGAGTTGTTAAATTGGCTACAGGTGTTTTTGGGCCATTACCTCCACATACTGTTGGATTGCTTATAGGACTCAGTAGTAGCATTTTACAGGGTTTACAAGTTCATTTGGGTGTTATAGATTCTGATTATAAAGGGGAAATTCAAATTATGGCTCAGGCTCATAAATCTATATCCCTGAAAGAGGGGCAGCAAATTGCACAACTCCTTTTACTACCCTATTTTCAGTTTCCTTCCCTGAGGCAAGAAAGAACCAGAGGTTTTGGAAGCACGGGTAAACATATTTTTTGGGAAACTTTAGTAACTCAACAAAAACCCTTGTTTCCCCTCGAAGTAGAGGGACAAATTTTTCAGGGCTTGGTTAACACTGGAGCTGACGTTTCCATTATTGCCTCTGATCAATGGCCTTTACAGTGGCCTAAGCAGCCTGTTGCTGTTTCTCTTACAGGATTAGGTACCGCCTCTGAGGTGTATCAAAGTTCTTAAACCTTGAATTGTTGAGGGCCGGATGGTCAAATGGCCCAAGTCCAGTTTTATATTGTTCCTATTGCCCTAAATTTATGGGGGCGAGATTTGTTGCAACAATTTGGAGCTTTTGTTTCTATTCCTCATGTCTCTAATTCAGCCAAGAGTATGATGTTCCACATGGGCTACAATCCCCTTAAAAAATCTTTAAACATGTAGCCACTGTTCACCAGCCTCAAGCCCTTCCCTTGACATGGAAAACTAATACTCCTATATGGGTTGAACACTGGCCTTTAACACGTGAGAAGCTTAAGGCCTTGGACAACTTAGTTCAGGAACAATTATCCCTAGGTCATATAGAACCTAGTACTTCTCCATGGAATTCCCCTGTCTTTATGATTAAAAAAAAAAAAAAATGTAAATGGAAACTATTAACAGATCTTCGTGCTATTAATGCATGTATTCAACCCATGGGATCCTTACAACCTGGCCTTCCTAACCCTTCTATAATTCCTCAATATTGGTTACTCATGGTTATTAATTTAAAAGATTGTTTTTTCTCTATTCCTTTGAATCAAAAGGATTGTGAGCGTTTTGCCTTCTCTGTCCCTGTTTTTAATAATTCTCAGCCACTTTCTCGATATCAGTGGAAGGTTTTACCTCAAGGCATGTTAAACAGCCCTACCTTGTGTCAAGAATTTGTCCATCGAGCCTTAAATCCTGTTCAAAAATGTCATCCTTCTGTTCTTTTATATCATTATATGGATGACATTCTTCTTGCCGCACCCACCAAAGAAGAGTAGCAAGATGCTTTTACATCCTTACAAACTCAGCTCTCTTTATACTCGCTTAATATTGTCCCCCAAAAAATTCAAATAGATTTTCCTATTCAATATTTAGGTTATACCTTGGGAGCACAAAATATTCAACCCCAAAAGATTCAAATTCGATGTAATCATTTAAAAACATTAAATGACTTTCAAAAGCTTTTAGAAAAGATTAACTAGATGTGTCCTGTTTTAAAAATACCAACATATCAGTTACAACATCTTTTTTCTATTCTAGAAGGAGACAGTCACTTGGACAGCCCACGTCATTTAACTCCTTTGGCTTTACAGGAACTCCAGCTTGTAGAAAAACAACTTCAAAAGCCCATCTACATTATATCCTTCCTGACGTTCCCCTTTCCTTTTGTTTATTTCATACTTTACATTCTCCTACAGGTATGATTCATCAAACAAATCGGCTGTTAAAATGGATTTTTTTATCCAACAAAACATCTAAACGCTTGACTACTTATATCAACCGTTTAGCTAAATTAATCATCAAAAGATGACATCGCTGTTGACAACTCTGGGGAGGAGATCCTTCTTTCATTATGTCTCAATTCACTCATAGTCAAATTACTTATCTTCTTGCCACTTCTGATTCTTGACAAGTTGCTTGCGCTTCATTTGTCGGACAATTTTCTACCCAATTTCCTAAGTCTCCAATCTTTTCATTTTTTAGACAGCATTCTGTGTTGCCTTTCTCACCAATATCTTTATTTCCTGTTCAAGGTCCTACCTTTTTTACTGATGCTAATAACAATGGTAAGGCTGGATATTGGAGTGTTCATCAATCTCAAGTTACAGTTTATCCTTATCCCTCGGTGCAACAAGAAGAACTGTTTGCTATTCTCATGGTTTTACTTGATTTTCCTTCCGCCAGTTGTAACATTGTTAGTGATTCTCAATACACCATGTGTGTTACTTCTTATATTTCTCAAGCCACTTTACCTCTTTGTACTACTTCTTCTCTTCAAAAACTCTTTTCTTTGTTGTCCTCTACTTTGAGCCAACATCGAACTCCTTTATTTATCCCTCATCATCGTTCTCATTCTCAACTTCCTAGACCATTAGTTCATGGTAATACTCAGATTAATTCGCTTTTAATCGGCCACCTACAGGCTGCAAAACAAAAACATGCTCTACATCACACTAATAGTTCTGGTCTTCAACGACGATTTCATTTAACTCGTAAACAAGCTCGTTCTCTTATTCGAGCTTGTCCTTCTTGTGCTCCTTTGAGCATTCCATCTTTCCATCCTGGGATTAATCCGTGAGATACTCAAGTTAATCAGATTTGACAAATGGACGTCACACATGTCCCTTCTTTTGGACGATTAAAGTATGTTCATCATACCATTGATACTTTCTCTCATTTTCAATGGGCCACTCCTTTGCCATCTGAAAAAGCTGATTCTGTTATTACTCATCTCATAGCTTGTTTTGCCATCATGGGCATTCCTTTAATACTTAAAACTGATAATGCCCCTGCCTATGTTTCTCATAAGTTACAAGTTTTCTTACAACAATATAATATTCAACATCTCACCGGTATCCCGGACAACAGTCAAGATCAAGCCATTATTGAGCGCGCAAATTTAACCTTAAAAACTCAACTACTAAAACAAAAAGGGGGAAATGAGTCCCCCAGAAATCAGATTTTAAAAGTTTTGTTTACTTTAAACTTTTTGAATCAATGGAGACAACTGCAGGACTCTGCTGCCGTAACTCATCTTTCCTCACCTCCCTCGGTGATAGTCCCTGCTGACAATTTAAGGGTTTGGTATCCTAATGAAGAAGATAAGTATGCTCAAGGGCAAGTTTTAAAACAGGGACGGGGCTATGCTCTTGTCCTTACAGGGAGCGGACCTGAGTGGTTTCCTACAAGGCGATTGAAACCCTGTTGAAAAGAAAACTGGACTCAGTATGCATCTCTTCTTTTGTTGGATGTGTTTCAGCAGGGGACTTATTTCCCTTAGTGAGGCTTTGTATGAATATTGGACTTATATTCCCTTTCCACCCTTATATCAGGGAGTCGCCTGGGGGGAGGCGGAAGTTAAGGTTTTCACCAATGACACTACTTGGATGCCGTCCCCCTATGTGGACAAGGACAATATAGAACGGGAAACGGGAATAATAAATAGCACATACCAATTTGGAGTGGAAGGACTTCCGATTTGCATGGGAAATAGTCCTCATTGTCTCCGGAAATCGCATGAAGCTTGGGCTGTTCGCTATAATCATAGCCATGTGGCTGCTAACACTGTTATTATTGTAACTAGAAGTTTTCAGTATAATCATAATGTATATAGTAATGAGACTATTCCTAATTCCTTACCTTTTTGTCCTATTCCAGAGGTTTCTCCTAATATTGAGGTATTGGAGTGGCAACATTGTCGGTGAACTAAGCCCCGAATTTTATTAGAGTACAATGGGCTACAAGTAACTGATTGGAGTGTGCATGGTAATTTTCAAACAAAATTTAGCCACATACCTTTGAAATGGCACCGGGTAAATAAAAGTATTGCCTCTGGCAGTAATGAAACTTTGGTATGGCGTGAAGGAGGCCTGTCACCACCTATGCCTCATCTTAGACACTCTTTAAAAGTACAGAGTCATCTTTGGAAGTTATTAGCTGCAGGTGATGCTATTAGTACTTTTGTGGGGAATATGGCTTTTAATCTCTCTAACCCACATAACTCCTTTCATATTCAGTTACATCGGAATACCTCCCGATATATTATTGCTTGTGTCCAAAAGCCTTACCTATTGTTAGCAGAAAACTTAGCGTGGGATAATGGTACGGGGATTGTTAATTGTAAAAATACGTGTACTTTTTGTCTTGCCTCAATTATTCCTGGTGGCGCAGTTTTACAGGGAATATTTATATCCTCAGGGCTCGTAAGGAAATTTGGCTACCTGTCAATCTGACGTGACCGTGGGAGACATCACCTCTTGAGACTTATGTTTGGACTTCCCTTCAGCGGACCCGTGGTGCCCTTGGACTTATAATTGCCTTGGTGATGAGCCTTGTTTCCATTGCCTCCACTGCGGCTGTGGCAGGGCTCGCGTTACATCAAAACATACAAAATGCTGAATTTGTACAGCAATGGCATGAACAATCTCATTGGTTGTGGCTGCAACAACGGAACATTGACTCTCAACTTGCTAAAAAATTGGACAATGTGGAACAAGCCTTAACGTGGCTTGGAGATCAGCTTACTGTCCTCAGTATGCAGATAACATTGCAATGTGATTGAACTCCACTCAATTTTGCGTAACACCTGTGCCTTTTAATGTTTCTCAGAATTGGACCGAAATCCGAAGATTATTAATAGGCCATAAAAATATTAGTTTGGACATCCAAGAACTCACTCGAAACATTTCCGAAGCATTTCGACAACAACTACATGTATTGTCTGGAGCAACTACCCTGCAGAAGCTGGGTCAATGCTTTGCTGCCCTTGACCCATGGACCCAGATGAAAACATGGATTTCTACCATCTCTGAAAATATATTGCTTTGGATGCTTGGATTAGGTTTACTTCTCATGGTAATCCGATGCTCCCTCCATCGCATCCAAAAACAAAGAAAAACACAGAAACAAATACGGGCTACCTTTTTAGGATTGAGGCAAAACAAAAAGGGG
>NW_022299564.1:0-8457 GCF_002776525.5 Piliocolobus tephrosceles
CAGAAATCCCATACAGAGTCCCTACTGGGGCACCACCTAGTGCAGCTGTAAAAAGAAAGCCACCATCCTCCAGAACCCAGAATGGTAGATCCAGTGGGAGCTTGCACCGTGTGCCTGGAAAAGGCGCAGACACTCAATGTCAACTCATGAATGTAGCCAGGAGGGAGACTGTGCCCTGCAAAGCCACAGGGACAGAACTGCCCAAGACCATGGGAACCCACCTGTTGCATCAGGTAACCTGGATTTGAGGCACAGAGTCAAAGAAGATTATTTTGAACAGTTAAGATTTGACTGCCCAGCTGGATTTCAGATCGCATGAGGCCTGCGGTTTGGGCCAATTTCTCCCATTTGGAATGGCTGTATTTACACAATGCCTGAACTCCCATTGTATCTAGGAAGGAACTGGATTTTTTAAAATTTTATTTCACAGGCCCATAGATGGAAGGGACTTGCCTCATCTCAGAAGAGACCATGGCCTGTGGACTTTTGAGTTATGGCTCCAATGAGTGAAGACTTAAGGGTGCTGTTGGAAAGTCATGAATGGTTTTGAAATGTAAGGACATTAGATTTGAGAGCGGCCAGGGGTAGAATCATATGGTTTGTCTGTGTCTCTTCTCAAATCTCATCTTGAATTGTATCTCCCACAATTCCCACATGTCATGGGGGAAACCCAGTGGGAGGTGATTAAATCATGGAGGGAGATGTTCCTCATGCTGTTCTTTTGATAGTGGATGACTCTCATGAGATCTGATGGTTTTGAAAAACGGGAGTTTCCCTGTCCGCTCTTTGTCTGCTGCCATCTCCATGTAAGACGTAACTTGCTCCGCCTTGCCTTCCACCATGATGTTGAGGCCTCCCAAGCCATGTGTAGCCGTAAGGCTATTCATCTTTTTCCTCTATAAATTACTCAGTCTCATGTGTGTCTTTATTAGCAGTGTGAAAACAGACTAATACAGCAAATATCAATCTCTTAAAATATTTTGTTGTTCTGCATGTAACATAGTAGAGTCTCATACGAGAGGTAAAACAAATAATCCATGGACCTTCAGATATTAAGTCATAGGTTAATTATGCCTGAGTCCCTGAGGGAGTGAACCAGAGGTCATACACACTAGTGGCAGTACCTTTGGCAGAGGGTGTTCAGGGGTTTCTGAAAGTTTTGATAATTTTAATTTAAAAATAGAATTTACTATTTATTTATTCATCAACATTCCCAGAAGATTGTTGGCAGTAAGAACAGCCTAATATTGGAGTAATACTCATGAGTTAGAGAGTCATTTTGTAATTATTCTCCTGAGATTTGCGTGAGTGACTCGATATGGAAGTTCATATGTCCCTAGATGAAATATCAGAATCAAGAAGTTTTCGTCAATCTTAATGGCTGTAGTTTTTGACAAAGTAGTGCTTCAATTCAGCTAGAAGGAAAAACAACAATGAAACTTTCAAATACAGGGGAGTCTGACCTCGGTCTCTCTTTCTTATAAACAAAAAGTTGTGCCACATCAAGATTTTGCTTCAAGTTCTCAGACAGAGTCAACATTGGGAATGGATAAGATAATTACTTTTTCCTTAGAAAAGGCAAAGGTCTGAGAGGAATGCAGAGTTGTGTTCATGAAGAAGACGACATTGTTATGTCTTCTCCTTTGCCCAGTGACTGCTCTCAAGTTGAGTGTTTCAGATGTGAGACGTGGCCTATAGGGATGGTTGTGACTGCACGTGACTGACAGGGACTGAGTCTTTTTATCTCTAAGTGTCCTGTCCTAGGAGTAGCTATAGGAGTCAGCCCTAGACTGGAAGTGCCTCACTGACCCTCTGCCTCACCTGTGCACTCTCTGGTCAGTTCAAGAAACTCATACAGCTGCAACATCTTTTGCCAAAAGTACTCCAACTGATATGTATGACCTACGGCCCAGACCCTCAAGTACACAGCGAAGATCATCCTATGACTTGGTGTCTAGAAGTCCCCTGCACTTTTAATTTTACCTGTAATATTAGGCTGCACTTTATCACATGCAGAAACCGCAGAATATTTTAAGACACTGATGTCTTATGCTGAAAAATTCAAGAGTTCATAAAAGTCTACTTCCCATCACAGCTAGTGTTTACTGCTGAATAAGGATCTGCCATCCCCTAGGAAGGAGCTAGAATGGATGGTGTGCTCTGTTAGTAGTTACGGGATTCAAACCATCTTGTGGAAAATGGCAGCATCTTCTTCTTTTATAAGATTAAATAGTATTCTACTGTGTATACATACAACATTGTCTTTATCCATGTGTCTATCTACTGACACTCAGATTGTTTCCATATCTTGGTTGTTATTAATAGTGTTTCAACAAACATAGGATTCAGATATCTTAACAAGGTGGTGAGTTCATCTGCTTTGGGTTTATTTCTAGAAGCAGAATTTCTGGTCATATAATATTTCCAGTTTTAATTCATTTGGACCCTTTATAATGCTTTCCATAATTGTGAAAATATAGAGTGATATAGTCACTAGGAAAAACAATTTCAGTTTTGAGGTATGATCCGTAAACAAGTAATGTTTGATTATGGCTGTCAATGAGAGTTTTTAATAAATATGATAGACGTCAATAAAGCTTCTCACCTGAAAGCAGGATGAATTTGCTCCCTTATTCCCTTAAAAGCAAAAGATTTGGAGCATGCATGATGGAGGCTGTTGGCAAGGTTCAGAATGATATTATAAGATGAAACTCAGTTGGATAAAAATGGTGGGTTTTCATTCACAGACATGCCAGTTCTAAATATGAAACCATGAAGTCAAGTGAGGATCTAGAACGTGTTCACTTGAAGCATCAGCACATTCTCAAAGGCACCTACTGCTGCATCACAAGGGGAATGAACTTTTGAAACCAGTAAAGTGTGAGTTCACAGAAAGGGATAAAGTTATCACGTTTAACATGAGGTTTGTTTAATATGCCAAAGGCTTGTACAGATTAATTATACACAAATATACACCATGTGTTTTGCATACCTACATGTCTAGAGGATGATTCTCTTAGGGAAATTTCTTCAGGTCACAGAAATCTGTGTAAGTTGTAGCTCCCACAGAAAAGTGTCTCTTTATGAATACTGGTCTATTTTTCAATTAGGAAAAGTTATCTCTGTTGGAGTAGGCTTCCAATTTTGTAGATTTTTTTCATTGCTTCTTGAGTTGTAAGACATGAACCAAAAAATTGACTGGAGATTTTTTGGAGTTTCATGGCTGGAGTTCACAAGATCTCAGGAAACCACTTCTCTGTTGCTTTAGTTTGAAAGACTAACGTCCTAGGAAAAGAAGCCTCTGTCTAACCATGATGAGCTCATTTCTTCCGCATACCATGAAGTTTGAGATCCCATTGTCATGAATCATGAAAATTTTACACTCCAATTTACTGAAAATCCTGACTCTTGAATTTAATATTGATTGGCATTGACAAAAATGTTTCATTGTTGGATGTTTTCTAAGTTGCTGGCCCAACATATCAGTGGACTGAGAATCCTCCATTAGCTCCCTGTCTGTAGCACTGAGTTGACTGACAATCTTCAGAGTCATCCATGAAGAAGAGTCCTGAGGTTCATCGGATTCTTGTAGACACTCAGGTGAACCAAAGGAATTAACTGAATTGAGGGCTGCCAGCCATTTCCACGTCACTAGGAATAACTACCATATAAGTGTAAAGGTTTACATCACTCAGAATACCCCGCATGACAGGCTGATTCAAAAAAATCCAACCCCACCCCACAGAGGCTCCACAGCAACCCTTACAGTTCTTTCAAGGAAAAAATAATCTCCAAGTTAAGTGAGTCATTATAGGTGTTCTGAGCTATGGTAAACATTGGATTGGGCCCAGATTTGTCTGAGTTTAATGTGATTATTATACTCAGCTGCTGGTCCTATGTGGCCTGAGTATGGATAACTTAAATGAGCCTGGCTGTGTGATTTGTTATATGAAAATCTGAACTAAATAAACATAAAGAGCATGTGTGGACTAGCATGAGGGTGAGAGATCCTGGGAACCCTACCCCCTCCCCCATACTCTTATCGCCTTTTCGTCCAGGAACCTCCAGGTTCTCCGGGTGAGAATCCACCTAGATCTCTGCATGGCTGTATTACCAGGAGACCAAATCTCTGATAAAACACTGAGACCTTCTTCAGACAGACAACCCATTTTTACATCCTTATGTATGTGGGGAAAGGTAATCCATCCCCATTACAAGCCCATACCTACAGGCTTCCTTTATCATGAAAATGGCTACAATTAGCCAAAAGGGACACATTTATGAAGATTTTCCTGTGATGTTCCATGGAGAAAGAGCAAAAATCAGCTTCACACCTGGAGACTTCCTGTATTGGGCACAGTCCAGAGAAAGAAGACCACTATAGCATTAAGATTCATCTGTAAAAACAGGTAATGCTTCCGTGTTCCACACATTACGTCTCACCAGTTTAGTCAATATGGATTAAATATGAGAGTGTAGCAATGCACAAACTCTATCTGAGGAGGAAAATAGGATAAAAAATGTTCAGGAAAATAGAGCAATTTGAAGCCTCTGACAACAGCAACTACAGCACCAAGGAAATGATTTCACCCTCATTAGCCTCAAATTTACTTTTCGTGGGGCATCTGCAGGGTTCGAAAGTGAGACCAGGTGAATGCAATGTGCATGCACTTCCCAGGTGTCCACTTGTATTCTGTTTTCTTTACTTCTGTTTGCAGAAAATAGACACATACTCAGCCTTAGTGCCAGTGTAGGGAATGCTTTTCTTGACATGGATACCAGAAAAAAAAAGGAAAAGCATAGGGCCGATTAATGTAAAAATTAGCCACAATATGTGTGTGTGTGTGTGTGTGTGTGTGTTATTTGAATACTAGAGTTGAAGTTGGCTTCTATCCAAGTGCACATGCACCTGCAGGTATTCTCAGGTGCAATAATCAACTGCAGGACCCTAAAAGAAATGAGTCCCCCCCAAATCCCTGAAGAGTTTTTGGGTTCACCATATGTCAAATGATTCAGTACCTCTGGAACTCCAGGAAAGGGTTCCCCAGTGATGCATGAGATCTTTCCTTCGGGTCTCCCTGTAGAGTTCTCTGGGTTTCCTAAGGCCAATTCAGTATTTCAAAAGATGGTGTGAGAAACGTATTGCGTCAATAAAGGAGAATTCTGAGCCAGGGCACAGCCACTTTATATTGGACTAGAGACACTGGTAGGAATATACTCTCTAAGTTCAGACAGAAACCCTCCTGCTGGGTAGGGGCTGGGCTGCAGGGAGCGCTCAGGATAAACCCAGCACAGGCTCCCGGCCCAGAGCAGGTGCACAGCAGGCTGGGGAGGGGTTCCTCTCAGGGCCCGGGACTTCCTTTAAAAATATCTAATATAAGTATTCACAAGGACTTCTGATGTTTGTATAAATATTCCATTCAATTGTGAGCATTTATCAAACTGGATGTTGTAGTGAGAACCACTTTCACAATGGGGATGTCAAACTCTGCTAGTTATCTTAATAGTAAGCAGCTGGAGGTCAGGAAGAGCTCCTTTTAAATCAGTGCAATTTTTGGACAAACACACTCATTCCCAAAATAACGCATTCGCATATTAAGGTCTAGAACTGGTTCAACTTGCCCCTGATTCATTCAAATATGGGCTGAAAGTGAGGTGCATGTCCTGGGGGAGCTTGTTCTCCAGTGGGGGAAGCTCTGTCAATGCAGAGTTCAGGGATGTGCAGGGGATGAGTGGCCTCTAACAGGATTACGGCTTGAACTCTCAGCTTCTACAATTGTGCCGTCCATGTATGATGTGTTTGCTTTTTCTCATACTGGGTCAGGAATTGGGCTATTAAATAGCATCCTTCATGAATATGCAAATCACTGAGGTGACTACAGATAACTCTGTGCCCTGAGAGCATCACCCAACAACCACACCCCTCCTCGAGACCACACCCCACCAACAGCACAGCTCCTCACCATGGACAGGACCTACAGGCTCCTCTTCTTGGTGGCAGCAGCAAAAGTTAAGGGGTTCCCCAGTCTAAGGACTGAGAGAGAAATCAGGCCAGTCAAGTAAGGCTTCACACAATCCTGTCTCCTCTCCACAGGTGCCCAATCCCAGGTGCAGCTGGTGCAGTTTGGGCCTGAGGTGAAGCAGCCTGCGGCCTCACTGAAGGTCTTCTGCAAGGCTTCTGGTTACAGCTTTACAACCTATGGTATGAATTGGGTGAGACAGGTCCCTGAAGAAGGGCTTGAGTGGATGCGATGGATGAACACCAACACTGGGAACCCAATGTATGCCCAGGGCCAAACAGGACAGTTTGTCTTCTCCACGGACACCTCTGTCAGCACAGTGCATCTGCAGATCAGCAGACTAAAGCCTGAGGACACTGCTGTGTATTACTGTATGGGAGACACAGTGTGGAAACCCACATCCTGAGAGAGTCAGAAGCCCTGAGGGAAGAGGTAGCTGTGCTGAGCTGAGGCAGTGGTGCAGCAGTTTCTTTATCTTCCATATGATCTCATTTTGCATCAACTTCCACTGTGATATTAGCCATGAATGTGGGATAGACGGGTGCGCCTAAGAGACCCCTGACTTGCCCATTTTGATGGGTTTTCCAGAAGACGTGAGAAGCCCCTTTGTTTGCAAAGCATCCCAGGCCATGCCCTGCTCCACACACGAGTGCCCATTTCCTGGTCTTTGGTTAACTGTCAAACGCTCATCAGGGCACCTGGGCTAATTTCACATCAGGTAGAGGAATGAGTTCTAAAGGAAAGCTAAAGTTGTAATAGCAATTCCTGCTCAATAACCTTCAGCTTCATTGCTTTTGTGTGACTCATCAATTAATTACATTACATCAAGGTTCTCAATGGGAGTGTCTAATAAATATAAGGGACGTACAGAAGTTCCCTAATTAAAATAATACAATTGTGAACAAACCTCAGTATTCAACCATGTCTCCACCCTTCACACCCTTCACCACAAAGGAATTTTCTTCTCTCCTGGAAGTTGGGTTCATTTTGAAATTAGTAATTTTTTTCATTTTAATATCTCCAGATTATCGTATGTGACTATTTTATCAGAAAGTGAGTTATGGGAACTTGAACTAAACAACTGAAAACAAATTCACAACTAATTAGGCAAGATGACAGAATGTGATTGGCTCCAGGCTTTGATAATCCAGCGGTTTATGTATCCAGACTTTACACTTACCCATCTTCCTGTTACCTTCATGGCACAGTCAACTCTCATTATGAAAGAAATGGTAACTGCATTCCCAAGGGCCACGCACAGTTACAAAAATAGACTGGCTAAGGTGAGGAGTTGATTGTTTAAATTCCCGTTTGAAGAAGTAGAATCAACTGCTTTTCTGAGTGGCTCACAATGACTCCAGCTCACTCACAGAGCTCAGACAGAAACCTCACTTCAGGGTGGGAGCTGGGCTGCAGGGGGCACTCGGTAGCCATAAAGGTGAAAATGAGCTGTCCGATGGAACTTCCCCATCACCTCAACATGGAATTTATTGTTGTATTTCATTACCACTCTTTACATAATGGTTCATTTGTTTTGGTCTGTTCATTACTTATATTTTTCGAAGGAATCTCACCCGAATCTTTACTCTTTTGTATTTTGTCTCCAGGACAAGGTTGGGAAGTGTTACCTCCAGCATCATAACATGATCTAGTGACCTGACACATTTGCGGCAAAGAATACCTACCAATTCAGAAGCTCTTCAGTTTTCTTTCCATGAAATAGAATTACTTCTTCTGTTCTGTATATGAGCATATCCTAGCAACCCTGTAAACACCCACATAGATGTCTACAAGCCCATGAATTATTCTCTGTAAATAAAAATGTATCTCAATTTCCCTCAATGTCCATAATTCTCCTGAAGGTGAGGAAGGTCTTTCTGGAACTTTTTAAACAAAATGTCCAGAGACCACCTGGTAGGTCAGGAGCTCACCTGGCTCTGGATGTTGGCTCTGTCTCTTTCCCTCTGTTGTCCCACAGGTCAGCTCACTTGTTCAGTCCTAACAAGAGAGCCCAGGTTTGTCCTGATGTTAAAACACACCCAACGTCTGATGACTTTCCTGTTACCCACATCCATGGAGATAGATTATTTATTATATAATTCACCAAACTAATGTCAAATGGCCAAGTTGCAATACCGCAAACTCTAAGGTAAGTTCATGCAATTCAATGAAGGAGAAAGTCTTTCAGACACAGGTGCACCTGACACAATAAATATGTGGGTGAGGACTCTGGGCTTGACTGCCATTTTCCAGCCAAGTTTCAGAAGTGTGACCTGTCAGGGAAGAACCAGAGTTCCTTGTGCTCTAAGAGAGGAGGGCTCACAGATGTCCTCTCTTGTTCCCAGGAAAGGCAATTGCACTAATCTTGATGATGAGACTTTGCTCCTGTGCTGACCTATTATAGTTTTTGACTGAAATTGTCACTGTGATCCCCAAT
>NW_022299566.1:0-4077 GCF_002776525.5 Piliocolobus tephrosceles
TTTATTTGCCTAGTCAAGAAGTATTGCTGAAATCACAAAATTAAATATACATTTAAAAGTCAATTTTGGTTCACATTTAATAGTAAGACAATCTTTCAAGCTAATGTCTAGACATTACTCAATTGTTGAACATTATTGTGAAGAGATCTCTCTGAAACAGTGGAGCTATAATTTTATGTTTCTTTAACCAAGAGAGTTTTAGATTGACATAAAAATCGAGCATGTAATACACAAAGTTCCCATATCATTCCATTCTCTCACCCTACTTTATAATCCCATCTAGTATTCCCATCTTACATTACTGTGTTACATTTGCTGAAATTAATGGGCAAATATTGATACTTTAGTATCTAAAGTCTACCATTCACAGTGTTATTTCCTGTTATACATTTCTATGAATTTTGAAATATTTACTATGTTGTTTACCATTTTGATCTCATAAAGAATACTCTCACGGCTCCAAAAATTCCCTCTTCTTTACTTATGAATCTGTCCTCGTCTCCAGCAACCTTGCCAACTACTGATATTTTTACCATCCCCTTTGTTTTGCCTTTTCCAGAATGTCATATAGTTGGAGTCACTTATTAGGTTGGTGCAAAAGTCATTGCGGTTTCCCCATTCTTTAAATGGCAAAAACCACAATTACTTTTGCACCAACCTAATGTTATCTTTTTCAGCTGAACTTATTTTACTAATCGATATACTTAGTCACCCTGCTCTGCTGCCTTTCTGTATGGTCTCATCTGCGTGAAGCCATGCCCTCACAGTCTTGCTGATACATGCCATTGTCTTTTCTATGCCTTGATGGAGAACTTCTTTAAATCACAGAATAGTATTGTGTTTTACAGATGGTTACTTTTTTATTCACCTCTTGAACATCTTGCTTCTAGTTTGGGTGGTTAGAGACAAAGCTGCTGTAAACATTCCTGTGCAGGCTTTGTGTGGACGTAACTTTTCATCTCAACTGAGTACATACCTAAGAGCACAATTTTTGGATTATATTGTGAAAATGTGTTGGGATTCATAAGAATCTGGTGGATTTCATAAGAGAAATCATTTGGTTCTGGTGTTGTCTTTTTTGGAATGTTCTTAATATTAATTCACTTAATAGGCAGAGGCTATTCAGATTGTGTATGTTCCTAGTGTGACCTTGGGAAGATTATGTCTCTCAAGGAATTGATACATTTCACCTACGTTATCAAGCTGTGGGAATAGAGTCATTCATAATAGTCCCAGATGATCCTTTTGATGCCCAACAGTTTGGTAGACATGGCCCCTCTTTTATTTCTGATATTAGTAATGTGTGTTTTCTTTTTTTGCTTTGTTAGCCTGCACAGAGATTGATTATAACAATTACAATTAATAATTACAATAACTAATTGGGGGGAATTATCATTGTTAATGTAGATGAACGCACATCCAGGAAAATCTTAGCCACACTGAGCAGTGATGGCGACAACTTGTCTTTTCAGTTCTGGATAGGACATAGGCATTTATCCAGCTCTCTGTTCAAATACACACACATGCACCACACACACACATGCGCTCATGCTTTTACTGTGAATAAAATCTAGTGCACTCCTATCATTTGGAAAATCACATGATCCATTAGGTGATATCCAAATGTTTATTTGCCTCATAACTTCTATAATTTAAACATTAATTTGAACTTACAGAAGTAAAAAAGTAAAGCATTTGGAAATTGATCCCAGAATACAGGACATTTCTATAGGAAACAAGATGTGAACATAAGACTCAATGGGTTGGATGGTGGCAATAATACTTAGAATTCAATAATCTAAACAAATTAGATTAAATACAGATTATAGAAATGTCCCGTATTTTTCTCCTATGACTTTGTATAATGCTTTTACCAAGTAGAAAGTTCCTAAGTCTACCCACCCTAGTAATTTTCTGACCCTGTTTTCTTTGCAGTGGGGGCCTATCTGGCCTCCCCAGGATGGACCGGAGCATCAGTAGTGCCTGAGGTCATCACAGGACAGCTACTCAAGACACCCTGATCACCATTAGGTGGAATTGAAGGAGTCAAAAACGGGCACAGTAGCTCCTCAGCAGAGACTCTCCTGAATGTATAGACATGGGAACCACCTTTTGCATCAAAAAAGGAAACGTTCTGCATGCCCATATCCAGAAAAATCCCCACTCACTGTAACTTGCAGTCTACGAAGAGGAAACTCGGCGGCACCGTGCTGGCAGAGAGGCAGCCTCCAGTCCTCAAACTCACAGTCCAGAATCCACACTCTGTGGTCAGCTGGATCCTCCTTTTGCGGTGAACAGATTCGCTGCAGACTCCCAGGTCCCATTCTGTACTTGTTGCCACATCCACCTCCCAGTAGTGGCGGCCACAGGTAAAGCAAGGGGAGCCCAGGACACAAATGGACAAGTCAAATCTCTGGGCAAGGTCTTGCCGATTCTGTCTGATGCGCCCACTTCAGACGCTCCTGAGGTCATCAGAAATGAGGAGGAAGTTGTTGGCTGTGTTGGCAAAGGTCATATCCACTGTGAAAAGGAAAAACAGTTGCTCAGCAAATGGACAGAAGCCAACCCCATGCCTCTCCTCTACTTCCAAGGCCCAAATATCTCTTGACTTTAGTTTAATTCTGTTTCTTCCTCCAAAATCAAAATTTTTCATGAGAAATCTTCCCTATTTCAAATTCTCATAGGTATGCTTTGTGGCAATATGTGACTCTTATTCACAGTAGCAATTCTTATTTTACTTTATGTCACGTGTTTGCTTCATTGAACTTTTCTTCATTTAGAGTGGAGGGTCTCTGAAGGCAGACACCATGACCCCCTTTCTACCACCTTGATGCAGGAACAAATAAATAATAATTAAGACAATGCAAGTGGTCAATATTAAATATGTTTCTGCTTCCACATGTTATTACTCCAATTCAGTATATAGAGCTTGATTCCAGGCTTTTGTTATTTTCCATGTTTGTAAGTAAATTAACTGTGCCCAGTTCTGACAGCAGATAGAATATCTCTGCAGCTGACGATGTGATGACAGAAGTGCCGGTCCTGGACATTAGGAGGCTCCAAGGCCAGGAGGAGGAGGGGGCCTTAGATGAAAGAATGTTTTCCATCCTACATGGGAGGTGAGACCTTAAGCAAAGCAATGGTAACTTTTGGAGCCAGGAGAAAGGTATTTGAAAGTTGTTTGTCATAACCGACTGATTGCAGAGAATAAGAGCAGCAAATACAAAGGTCAATAATTTAAGGCATTGGGTATGTGGTTGACAGGTGAAGCTGCCGGTTCTCATGGAGGAGTCAGTGTGATCTGGCCTAGAGAAAATTAATTGTCCAGAGCATTCTGAAAAAATTTCTACAAAATATATTATCCTTCAAGTCAAAAGGCTGATACGATCACTAATACAGGTTTTACAGATTCCAGTAAGACTTGCGGGGATTGATTGCTGTTTAATGGTGAATTAGGGAATGGACATGGACAAGGAAGGAGGAAGAGAGTTCCAAACATGACTTGGACAGGGTGAATGTGTCCTCCATATTTCAGCAGAGAGACAGTCAGGTATTGGTAGGTGGAGAAGTAGAGATCATGAGTGTCAGGGCAGAAGCTACCAGTGTCGGGGACATCATAGGGGCCCACCACCATTTATAGGTGTAATTCTTTGCTCAGGCTGACCATAACCTCTTCATTTAAATGTCCCTTTTCTCCAGAGTTATGGAGACTTTTAGTATTTTCTGTGGCCAGGACCACTGAGCATTTCCTCTAAATTTCATTCCTTGGACTCCAGTCTGCACCCAACTGCCCAATGGGCCCTCTCAAGGGCCAGGATGGGGACCACATCGGGCAACCCTGAGAGAGGCTGCAGGAGATGGGTCTGAGCGAGCTCTGCACCAAGGAGGAGCCCCCACCAATGCCATTCGGGAAGGAGTGACTCTAGTGCTAAAAGAAGAGAGAAGACGCTCTTAGGGTAGGGAGGTGTTGGTCTGTGGTCAGCGACTGGGGGCTGAGGCCCCCAGGTCCCAACCCTACCTTGCTCCAAAGGCCAAGCAGGCAGGATCCGAAGAATCTGGGGGTTTTCCTTCTGCCCC
>NW_022299567.1:0-2359 GCF_002776525.5 Piliocolobus tephrosceles
TTTTTGGGTAAAGTGAGAGGGATATTTTGGATCACACTGAAGAATATGGTGACTTAGGAAATATACTCATATAAAAACTAGAAAGAAGCTTTCTGAGAAAGTTCTTCATGATGTGTGAATTCATCTCACAGACTTACACCTTTCTTTTCATGGAGTTGCTAACAGTGTCTTCGTGGAATCTCCAAAGGCATATTTGGGTGTGCAATGAGGCCTCTAGTGAAAAAAGAAATATCCTCAGATAAAAACTAGAAAGAAACATTTTGAGAAACTGCTTGATGATGTTTGAATTCATCACACAGAGTTACACTGTTCTTTTAATTAAGCAGTTTGCTAACACTGTTCTCTGGAATCTGCAATGGGATATTTCAGAGTGCATTGGAGCAATTGGTGACAAAGGAAATATCCTCAGACAAAAACTAGAAAGGACCATTTGGAAAAACTGCTTTGTGATGTGTGAATTCATGTCACAAAATTACCATGATCCTTTTCATGCAGCTGTTTGTTAACACTGTTTTTGGGGAATCTGAGAGGGATATTTTGGATAGCATTTTGGCCTTTCGTGATGAAGAAAATATCCTCATGTAAAACCTAGAAAGAAGCTTTCTGAGAAAAAGCTTTGAATTGTGTTAATTTATCTCACAGCAATACACATTACACGATTATTTTCATGGAGCAGTTTTGTATCACTTTTTGGGGAATCTGAGAAGGGATATTTTGGATCACATTGAAGATTATAGTGAGAAACTAACTATCCACAAATAAAAACTTGAAAGAAGTTGTCTGATAAACTGCTTTTGATATGTGAATTCATCTCTCAGAATTACACCTTTCTTTCCATAGAGCAGTTGCTAACACTGCTTTCTTGGAATCTGCAATGGGATATTATGGAGTGCATTGAAGCTTATGGAGACAAAGTAAATATCCTCATAAAAAAGCTAGTAGGAAGCTTTCTGAGAAACCAGTTTGTGATACATTAGTTGAGCTCTCAGAGTTAGATGATATTTTTCATGGATCTGTTTGGTAGCCCTGTTTTTGGAGAACCTGAGAAGGGATATTTTTGATTGCCTTGAAGCCTGTAGTAACAAAGAAAATATCCTGAAATAATAACTATAAAGAAGCTCCCTGAGAAACTTCCTTGTGATGTGGAAATTCATCCCACATTGTTACACCTTTCTATTCATGGAGCAGTTTGCTAACACTGCTTTTTGGAGTCTGCAAAGGAATATTTGGGAGCATATTGAGGCCTATGTTGAAAACGGAAACATGCTCAGATGAAAACTAGAAAGAGGCTTTGTGAGAAACTGCTTTGTGACTTGTGAATTCATCTTACAGAGATACACTGTTCTTTTCATTTTGGAGTCTACTAACACTGTTTTCTTGGAATCTGCCATGGGATATTTTGGAGTGCATTGAAGCTTATGGTGATAAAGAAAATATCATCATATAAAAACTAGAAAGAAGCTTTCTGAGAAACTAATTTATGACGTGTTAATTCATCTCACACAGTTACACAATTGTTTTCATGTTTCAGTTTGGTAGCACTGTTTTTAGGAAATTAAGAAGGAATATTTTCAGTCACATTGAAGCCTTTGGTGACTAAGGAAAAGCACTCAGTTAAAAACTAGAACAAACGTTTCTGAAAAAGTTCATTTTGATGTGTGAATTCATCTCACCATGTTACAACTTTCTTTTAGGGATCTGTTTGAAAACACTGTTTTCATAGAACCAGTAAAGGGATACTTGGGGGCGAATTGTGGCCTAAAGTGAAAAAGGCAATATCCTCAGATAAAAATTAGCAAGAAGCTTTCTGAGAAACTGCTTTGTGATCTGTCAATTCATCTCCCAGGGCTACGCCATTCTTTTCTTCTTTTTTTTTTTTTTATTATACTTTAAGTTCTAGGTTACATGTGCATAACGTGCAGGTTTGTTACATATGTATACATGTGCCATGTTGGTATGCTGCACCCATCAACTCGTCAGCATCCATCAATTCATCATTTATATCAGGTATAACTCACCAATGCAATCCCTCCCTCCCCCCTCCCCATGATAGGCCCCATTGGGTGATGTTCTCTTTCCTGAGTCCAAGTGAACTCATTGTTCAGTTCCCACCTATGAGTGAGAACATGCGGTGTTTGGTTTTCTCTTCTTGTGATAGTTTGCTAAGAATGATGGTTTCCAGCTGCATCCATGTCCCTACAAAGGACGCAAACTCATCCTTTTTTATGGCTGCATAGTATTCCATGCTGTATATGTGCCATATTTTCTTAATCCAGTCTGTCACTGATGGACATTTGGGTTGATTCCAAGTCTTTGCTATTGTGAATAGTGCCGCAATAAACATACGTGTGCATGTGTC
>NW_022299568.1:0-5210 GCF_002776525.5 Piliocolobus tephrosceles
ATATAGGAAGTACAATTACTTCATTATGGTTGCACACTCAGGAGAAGGAATATAGTAGATCGAGTACAATTTAGGGTTCTGTGGAAATGCTTTATAAGGGCTGGTTAGAAAAAAATAAAACCGTAAAGAGGCGTTTTTAGCCTTGAACAAGCAAAGTGACAAGGTAAAGTTAAAAGAGAGGCAGTGACAACTGATGTTTGGATTGCCCAGAGAAAGTTGAGAACAGGAGGCTTCATATCACAGGAATCATCAAACTAAGACTTCCTCATTATAGCAGCCTCAGCGGTCTTGTCTTGTGCTGCTGGACTGTCTTTAAGCCTTGTCCTGAACACCTGAATTACATAACATTAGAATGACTATATGTATGAATTGAATCCTATATTCTGCGTAAAACTTGTTCAGTTCTGAAGAATGCTGGAGTCTGGTTTATTACTTTCTGACTTTTTAATGAATAAGGGACCAATGACCTGTATTTAATAAATATTTGCTAGATAGGAAAAATGTTTTCTATTACTTCTTTAGATTATTCAAAACACATAATAGGTCTTTTAACCATTTGATTGGTGAGAAACCTGTGGTTCATCTAGAGAAATAATTTATTTAATCACGGTCATGTTTAAAAAGTAGTAAATCATGGTTATTTGCCTTGTGACAAATCTGTAATTTACTTGAAATTCATAGTAAATTTGTTTTATTTATGAACGTTCAAGTGAAAATTTTATAATCAGTTATGTGCAGGTGATTAACACATTACTGAAAAATATCTGGGCTATATTATGCCACACCTCATGTGATATTTCTTTATAGTAAAGTTTAATGGATTAAAAGTGGGTATGTCTCTGTGAGTGAATCTGAAAGACAGATACCAGCTTAGTATTGAGAATGAACTGGCTGGAAGCTAAAACACTGAGTATTCTGCATACCCAGCTCCTACCTATGTCATCTCAGCCTTCCTTCTCTGGACATTAAAAGGGATTCTCTGTCTAAACTAAAATGTCTGTGATGTTTTAGAAGAAAGTCACTTTTGAAGATGTAGCTATTGACTTCACCCAGGAAGAGTGGACCATGATGGACACATCCAAGAGAAAGCTGTACAGAGATGTAATGCTGGAAAATGTCAGTCACCTGGTATCCCTCGGTGAGTCCCTCAACATGCACATACGTATGTAGACACACATTGACTCATTCATTCAATAAGTGTTGGAACAGCTTCCCCATATCTCACTCTAATCTCTTCTCTGATTGTCTCACAGATCTTATCTGAAAAAAGTTTGAGCTCTCTAAATCTGTCTGAAAGAAATTTCTTTATTTTATTTTATTTTATTTTATTTTATTTAGTTTGTCACTCAATTAGAATGTAATCTTGACAAGGATTTCATGATTTCCTTGGTAGTCAGTCTCTAATACTCAGAACAGACCTGGGAACTTAACGAATATTTTCAATGTATTAAATTAAGTATTTTCTAAATAACTCTTCTGCTTTAGTCGCTATGCTTAGGCTGAGACTAATTAGTGAAAACAATAGCAATATCTTTTCTGTATAGAACACCAATTATTTTTGTAAATCAAATGTGGTTTTTGTTGTTCTGCATGAGGATAATAATAAACATACTGTGCGGAGATTTAATTATTCTCTTTCTGAAAAGACTGTGTATTATGCATTGTGTCTTGGAACTTAGGCATGGACTCAACATTCATAGGTCCTGACTGTTTTCAATTTCCTTTTCCTGAAGGACCTTTCGTTTGGATTTATTTTCTAGTCTCACGTTGGGTCAGAAAAATCCTGGGGAGTTTTCTGTGTTCTAGGTCTTGTGGCCTGAGCTGACCTTCAGTGTTTTTATTCTTCCTTGATAGCCTGCCTTACAGTTGGTGATAATGCACATTTATTGACAGTGAACTCAAAACACAAGTACTGTTTCCACTAACAGGGTACCAGACAAGCAAATCCTATACAATTTTGCAGCTGGAGCAAGGAAAAGAGCTCTGATGGGAAGGAAGAGAATTTCTTCAAGGCCAGAATCGGGGTAAGCAACAGGGTCCTGTGCTCTAATAGGAGGAGGTGATTTGTCAATGAGTAATATCAGTCAAATATTAATTAGCAGCTTTATTAAATGAGTGGTAATTTCTAAAATGCAGGTGAAGCTACTGGAGCAGAATTCCTTAGATGTTATTATCACTTTGTTCATATGTCAGATGCTACTCTTGTGTCCTCTTGCCTTTTCTTTTACTTTCGGGAAAAGGATAATTCATGTACTTGTTGGGGTTAAACTGTCACATGCTGACTCTTTTCCCAATACGCCTGTGAAGACTATCCCTCTATTTACCTGCCTTATATCTCATCTCCATTTTAACTCCTTTCACATTTTAACATTTTATGTTACCATAGACATAACATTTTATGTTACCATAATATCAAGGTAACAATTCATTTTTCAATTATTTCAGGCAAGGAAAGTGCCCTTAAGAAAAAACCCACGATATCCATGCATCCTATCAGAAAAGATGCATCCACCAATATAACAATGGTGAGTTTTATAGCTGTGTACACCAGTCGTCTAAGTTAAGACGTGGTAATGGGTTAAGTTAGTAATGACACACAGTCACCTGAGTGTAATTAGGCTGGCATTAAGTGCTTTCTAAGCAAAAAAAAAATTTGATACTTTGAATTCAGTGAATAAAGTGACCTCTGTTCTAAACCATAACATGAGATTTTTAAAATAGAACAAGTGCTAGACATTGCTCATGCTCAGATTTTGAAAGATATTGATATCATCACAATTAATGGAATAACTCTGCAGTCAGGATCTTACAAAAGAGACAGTATCTGTGTCTGCAGGAGATAATGTGAATGCAAGTGTCAATTGAGAAAAATGACGAGACAAATCTCAATCATTTTAGGAGATTTATTTGCCAGAGTGAAGGACATGCACCTGGGGGACAGGTGTATACCTTTCTTCAAAGATGATTTTTTCTAAATTTAAAGGGGGAAAGGGTGCGATATTGAGAAGTACACAATTTTCATGTAAAAGGTGGGTAGAAAAACATAGTCATTCATGCATTTTTCTGGCTGAGTGAATCTGGATTTTGTTTACATGAGATGACATAAACAAATGAGGCAGAGGAATAATGCAGGAAAGCTGCACTTTATATAAGACCAGATAGGCAAAATGGGGCAGGGAAACAATCGATATGCATTTGTGTCTGGTGAACTGGGGATGACTGCACCTGGAAAGACAAGCTATCAGTTTGCATTGCCATGGTGTCATTTTAACAGCTCATGAGGAATTTCCTTGTGGGCAAAATATGGGGGAGGCATGTAGCTTTTCATCTTGTAGCCATATTATTTAGGAACCTGAAGGGGGAGGCAGGTTTTTGTGACCCTGTTCCCAGCTTGATTTTTCCCTTTGGTTAAATGAGCCTGGGGTGCCAAAATTTAATTTCCTTTCACACAAGTAACACTGGAAAGATTTCAACTGGGCTCTAATACTGAATTGTTGGTCTAGGATTCAAAGGTGGTGAAATGAATGTATAGATGTATGTCGGTAAATCATTAAGAGCTTTTAATCTTTGTCCCTAAAGGAGAACTCTCTCATTCTGGAGGATCCCTTTGAATGTAATGATTTGGGAGAAGATTGCACTCACAGTTCCACAATGACTCAGTGTTTGTTAACTCAGAGTAGAAAGAAACCCTACATCAGCAAACAGTGTGGAAAATCCCTTAGTAATCAGTTGTCCCCTAAACCACATAAACGAATTCATACTAAAGGTAAATCATATCAATGTAATATATGTGAAAAGGCCTATACTAATTGCTTTCACCTTAGATGGCACAAGATGACTCACAATGGAGAGAGCCCATATGCAAGTCATCTATGTGGAAAATCCATCACTCAGTGTTCTCACCTTAGAAGACATGAGAAAACTCACACGGGAGAGAGACCGTACAAGTGTCATCAGTGTGGGAAAGGCTTTATTCAATCCTTTAACCTTCGAAAACATGAGAGAACTCACCTCGGATAAAAGCGTTATGAATGTGATAAAAGTGGGAAAGTCTTTAGTCAAAGCTCTGGCTTTAGAGGACACACAAGAATTCAGAGTGAAGAGAAACCACGTGCTTGTCTTCTATGTGGGAAAGCCTTCATTCTGTCTTCTGACCTTTGATGATATGAGAGAACATGCACTGGAGAAAAGCCATATGAATGCCACTTATGTGGGAAAGCCTCCAGTCCATGTACTAATCTTAAATAACATCAGAAAATTCACCCTGGAGAGAAAATCATAAATGTCTTCAGAACATATTCTGACTTTAGATGACAAGGTGTTAGGAATGACGAATGTAAGGAATATGGAAGACACTTCAGCTGTAGTTGTGACATCTAAACATGCCAAAGGACTCACATTTTGAAGAATTACTGTAATCAACATGGACGTTACTTCAGTTACATTTGTTCTTCAGCCCACATCAATAAATTCATATGGAAGGGAAATTGTACATGTGTATACAAAAGACTTGTTAGTAATCTGATCATAAATGACACGAGAGAGCTGAAACTGTCAACATAATAAACTAAAAGTCTTCAGCAACAGTTTTAATAACTTAAAACGTGTGGGACTTTCAGGTAGAGAATCTCTAGCTCTGCGTTCAGTGTGAAAATGTTTTTATGTGCAATTTGTTGTCAAATAACGTCAGAAAACTTTACTTGGATGAACCCTTTATTTGTATTTTCTGTGAATAAACATTCAGCCAAGCACTAGGCTTGATGTTCACAAAAAAAAAAACACAGTGATAAAATGCTGCTAAAATGGAAAATAAGAGAGGAAATCCTTTATAAGGTAAATAAGAAGGGAAAGTCTTTCCACGGGCAATGAATTCTCTTGGAATACAAAACACTTCTTACTGGAGAAGTTATGCCTTGAAAAATCATGAGAAATCCTTTCTTCACAGAGTAACACTTGTGGCAAATGTGAAATTTCACACTGGACAAAACACGGTTAGCATCTTGAAAGGAGAAGATTCTTTAGTGGTAATTTATTTCTTAGTTGACATTAAGTTTCTCACACTGCGGAGCTATCAAACTTGAAAATCACGAGAGCGGAGCAAGATGGCCGAATAGGAACAGCTTCAGTCTCCATCTCCCAGCGCGAGCGACACAGAAGACCGGCGATTTCTGCATTTTCAACTGAGGTACTGGGGTCATCTCACTCGGGAG
>NW_022299569.1:0-7016 GCF_002776525.5 Piliocolobus tephrosceles
AAACATAAGTAGATGGTGTGTGGCAGTTAAGGTTAAGTGTGGCTGCATAAAACAGAAGACACAAGCTAACAGAGGCTCACACATATAAAGGTCTGTCTTTTCACATGAAAGGAATCTGAAGACAGGCAATCCTCCCCTGTGCACTGGATCTGTGATCTTATCAGAGAGTCCAGCTTCTCCTATCATTCCCTCAGGCACTTTGACTGAAGGTGGTTGTATCTTCTAGATCACCTCATGCCCCAAGAGAGTAGCTTTGTTCCTGCAATCACAGCTGCATTCAAAGCAGCAGGAAAAAAAAAAAAAAAAAAAAGCCATACTCAGTAGTTTGGCTCCTTTTAAGGAGTCCTTTTGGACGTCCTGCTGCTCAACAATTCTACTTATATCACATGGGCCAGAATGGACCCACATGGCCACATGGGTGCACACAGACAGCTGGGGAATGAAGCATTTAGTGCGGAGCCTTGGTCAGAAGAGGAGGAGGAGATAGATGTTGAACCGACTGTTTCTGTCACATGGCGTTTTAGTTGAGCTTGGAAGGATGAGTGGGTTATTCACAGACAGGCTTGGAGAGAGACACAAGCAAGGATCGTGTGTGGAAGAACCATGCCGGGAATTTGCAACATAAAAAGAGTGCCCCCCTCACTGCAGAGTTTTCTCACTAAAAACTCAAGGGCTTCTGAATTATTTCCATACTCTTTCTTTCTGAATTTAGAAGATTTACAATTCAATTATATATAATGATAAGACATCATCTTCCTGGGGATTGTTTAAAAACAAGTCTGTTGGGGTTTGGAAAGAGAAACCTAAGACCCACGTGGAAGGAGAGGGAGTTTCAAGGTTCCTGGAACACAATGCTGGAAGGAATTCAGGCAAAATATTCCATGGCCTTCTGACTGTTCCCTGGTGCCTGTTGTGAAGTCTAAACGCTGTGATGCTCCCCAGGAATGGCTATATTCTGAAAGCTTTTCCAGGAAAGTGTCTTGAGCTGAGCTACATTGTTAGCTCTCTGGTTCACAGAAAGAGCCTTCTCAAAGTCCAGAGGGCACTTAGATAAGACAGACTACATGGCACTTGAGGTTTCCTCCATGGTTTTCTTCGAGACATCTCTGAGGCATCAGAAGCAAAGGTCAACGTCAGGCTTCTGAGCCCAAACCAAACCATCGCATCCCCTGTGACTTGTACATATATGTATGCCCAGATGGCCTGAACTAACTGAAGAATCACAAAAGAAGTGTAAATGTCGTGCCACCCTTAACTGATGACATTCCACCCCAAAAGAAGTGAAAATGGCCGGCCCTTGCCTTAACGGATGATAGTATCTTGTGAAATTCCTTTTCCTGGCTCATCGTGGCTCAAAATCTCCCCCACGGAGCACCTTGTGACCCCCACTCCTACCCGCCAGAGAGCAACCCCCCTTTGACTATAATTTTCCTTTACCTACCCAAATCCTATCAAACGGCCCTACCCTTATCTCCTGTCGATGACTCTCTTTCCAGACTCAGTCCGCCTGCACCCAGGTGATTAAAAAGCTTTATTGCTCACACAAAGCCTGTTTGGTGGTCTCTGCACATGGAAGCACATGACAGTCAATAATGAATCAAATATTTGGATGGAAAGAGAAACCTTCAAAATTATGCCTACTATTTAGCATTTTATCTTCCACAAAGCAAAACAAACCTATAAACTTCTCACTGCAACTGTGAGAGAAGAGGATCCTAAAACATTTTTTCTTAGCCTGTTTTCTGCTTCTCTTAACAGAGTGCCTGAGACTGGATAATTTACAAAAACAGAGATTCACTTCTCACAGTCCTGGAAGTGGGAACTACAAGGTTAAGGGGTGTTGGGCATCTGGCAAGGACCTTTGTGCTGTGTCATCCCACAGGAAGGTGGAAGGGTAAGAGAGTATGAAGGAGTAAGAGGGGTCAAACTCACTTTTGTAGTCCCAGCTACACGGGAAGCTGAGGCAGGAGACTGGCATGAACCCGGGAGGCGGAGCTTGCAGTAAGTGGAGATCGCACCATTGCACTCCAGCCTGGGAGACAGAGTGAGACTCCATCTCCAAAAAAAAAAAAAGAAAGTAAGAAAGAAAGAAAAAAGAAAACGCTCTGCGTGCACATCCTGGCACACTGGAAGAGCATTCTTGTTGATGGCGGTGGTTTCAAATACTTCACTGAGTTTTCCCTTGAATACCTCAGTCGGGAGCCACTTCAGTCCAGCGTGGGCAGCAAGGGAGCTTCAAGGAATGGTAGTTATGAATTCAAGCTTGTACACAGCGACAGGTCACAGGCTGTGGAAGATACCTGTCAATCAATATTCAGAGGTAACATTCCACAACTGAAGCATAGGGCATATCTGACCTCATCTGACATGGCTAAAATCATGATTGTTTTTCTAACTGGGAAATTAAGGTAACTTATTTGCCAGTAAAGAACTATCTCTCCTCCGCTTATTTTCTGACATAACGCTAGTCATTAGGGAAATGTTCCGATGACGTTCGTGAAAGAGCAAACCAATGTCTTCCGCTGTAATATCACCTATTTCACACAGATGACTCTTGGTGCTTCCATGTGACACTAAAAGTATCGGGAGTGCCAGGAAGTCTCTTTAATCATCGTTCTCCAACGTGCTCAGGAGATGAAGTCATTCTGTGAAGTGGACTTCAGTTGACACCACTGAGAAAATGTCCTAGAGAAAGTAAAACTTGTAATGGCCTCATACTTTACAGAAATAATGCAACTTTCTTCTTTCGTTTCTTTCCAGTTTTTAGATATTCATTTTAATTGGTTCAGGGCAACCTGTTTCTGCATCAAAGTCTTGGGAAGCTTCCACCTGTTTTTATTTTATTTTATTTATTTAGCTAGTTAGTTAGTTACTTACTTACTTATTTAGAAATAGAGTCTCACTGTGTCACCTAGGCCAAAATGTAGTGGTATGATCACAGCTCACTGCAGTCTCAACCTTCCAGGGTCGAACCAATCCTCAGGCTTCCACCACCTGAGTAGCTGGGACTACAGGTGTGCCATGTCCTGTTAATGTTTTATTTTATTTTTTTTTATTTTTTGTAGAGACAGGATCTCGTTATGTGGCCAAAACCGGTCTCAAACTCCTGGTCTCAAGCAATCATTATATTAGCCTCCTTAAGCGCTGAGATTATAGACATGAGGCACGGCACACAGCTGATTTATTTATTTATTTTCTCAGAACTCTATGAAACGTGATTCTTAATACATAAAGAGAAGCCAGACAAAGGTGGAAGTAGTTACACACAATGAGTGTCATTTGGCACTTAGACAAGAGAGGCGGATTATAAAAATAAAAGATCCACATGTCGCAATTGACTGTGGGTTTGGATATGGACTCCAGCACTTTATTTTTATTTTCTTAGGAGACAGTCTCTCACTCTCTTACTCAAGCTGGAGTGCAGTGATATAATCGTAACTCACTGTAATCTCAAACTCCTGAGTTCAAGTGATTTTTCTGCCTCAGCCTCCCAAGTAGTTGGTACTACAGATGTGCCATCGCTCCAGGCTAATTTTTTTTTTTTAAATTTTGTAGAGACGAGGTCTCCCTGTGTTGCTCAGGCTAGTCTCAATCATGTGACCTCAAGCAATCTTTCCACCTTAGCCTTCAAAACTCTGGGATTATAGGTGTGAGCCACTATACCTGGCCGAGAAATCAACTCCACCTGTTTTCTATATAAAGTTTAGCATCTAGATACAAAGCAAAATAATTTTGAAAGATCAAGGAATCTGAAGGGAAGCTGGTGGGAGGGCAATGGGCTGACGGCAGCATTTTCTGGTCTACGATTTTGCTTATTCTTGGACTTTCCAAAGTCCTGAAAGAAGCAGAAGGCAAGTGGGTACGGAGGAAGAGGCAGGAGGAAAGGAGGAGGGCTGGGCCTCTGAGGTTGCAGATTAGCCCAAGGCGGCTCAGTGGCTGGGAAGGAAGGGAGGAAACCCCCAAGGCCGAAGGTGGAGTCAGAGTCCTGGGTCCAGCAGAGACTGGAGGGGAGGAGGGTTCCGGGAGCCAAAGACCTTCCTGCTAGCACTGCAACCTCTTCAACTGCTTAGGCTTTTATCCAAATTTGATATGTCCGGATTTTGTAGACCTCCAAACCAAGTCACTCAGGGTAACCCAAGCAGGAAGGGGAGGATGATAGGAGAAGCTGCCCCATCTGATGATGCCCTTCTGGATTTTATCCATTCCTGGGAACGACTCTTTCTCCAACTCGGAGGATGCCCCTATGGGAGAATACAGTGGCGTGGACCAGCAGTGGAGAATTCCAAGTCCAAAAAACGATTGGCCTTTTAAAGGAAAGTAAGAAATCATCCTGCATATATGAAATATTGGGAAAAAAGGTTCTTACTAATAATTCTAATAATTCTCAAGAGATCACTCTGGTGAGATTGGGTTTCTTTGGGGATGTGTGGAGCAGGGTATATGTACCGAGTGGGCACATCCCACCCTTCAGACTCCTCCTTCAGCTCCTGTGTACTGTAGCAGTCAGAGGGCAGCTCCGGTCCTCATCTCCTCTGAGCGACCTACTCACTCATTCACTCACTTATTCATTCACTCGTTAACTCATTCACTCACTCACTCATTCACTCACTCAGTCGTTTACTCAATCACTCACCCTTTTACTCACTCATTCACTCACCCATTCACTCACTCACCCATTGACTCACTCACCCATTCACTCGCTCATTCACTAATCCATTCACTCACTCAATCTCTCACTCATTCGCTCATTCACTAAGCCATTCACTCTCTCATTCACTCACCCATTCACTCACTTATTCATTCCCTCATTCACTCGCTTAGCCATTCACTAACTCACTCTTTCACTCACTCACCCATTCACTCACTCACTCACGTATTCACTCACTCACTCATTTCCTCATTAATTCACTCATTCACTCACTCAATCATTCCCTCACTCATTCACCTCTTCACTCATTCACTCACTCATTCACTCACCCTTTACTCACACACTCACTCATTTATTGACTCATTCACTCATTCATTCACTCACTCACTTCTTCACTCACTCATTCACTTGTTCGCTCACTGACTCATTCACTCACTCTTTTCCTCACCCATTCACTCACTCACCCACTCATTTGTTCACTCACTCATTCACCCACTCATCCATTCACTAAGTCATTCATTCACTCATTCATTCACTCACTCACTCACTCACTTATTCACCCACTCATTCACTAAGTCACTCATTCATTCACTTACTCACTTATTCATTCACCCATTCACTCACTCATTCACTCACTCAGCAATTCACTCACTCACTCACGTTCACTCATTCACTCATTTACCTACTCACTCACTCATTTACTCCTTCCCTCATCCACTCACTCACTCATTCACTGACTGACTCACTCACCCATTCACTTATTTACTCACTCATTTACTCCTTCACTCATTCACTCCTTCATTCATTCATTCATTCAGCAGCACCCATGATAGGTTCACTCTGTCCTGGGCTCTGCTTCTGCCCTGGGCCTGCAGCAGGGAATAGTCAAAGATCTCTGAATCCACAGCATTCAGAGCTCAGCAGGGGGACCTCTGGAGAAGCCCAGCAGATAGGTGAAATGCCCCATGTGTGACACGGATGAAGATGTTTGAAGAGAAGCAGGGAGGGAACAGGAGTGTGCATGGAGTCCAAAATTTCTAAGAGGGTGATCTGCGGACACCTCACCATGCAGGAGACGTTGCAGGACAGACCTAAGGAAGGTGGACAGAGTGGGTAGGGAGAGAGGGTCTGGGCTGAGGAAACAGTAGGCTAGGCCTGAGGTTGTCGGGTGCCTGCATGGGCCTCTGGGCAGCACCAGGATCTGAAGGGACCAGAGGACAGGTGAGTGTGCCATGTGTGGGGCCTGTGACTCCGAGTCAGCAGAGAAGATGCCTGAATTACATCCTGATAGGTGCACCCTGACTTTGAAGTTGAGGACACCTGAGGCATGGAGGTGGGGTGGAGGTGGGGACAGAGCAGGGGATGGGGAGGGAGCCTGTTCTGGTCCAGGTCAGAGGTGGTGGCTTGGCCCCAGTGGCTCCAGATGCAACAAAGAGTCAAGAGGGACTTTCCTGAGGGACTTAGATGCTGGGGTGGAGGAGAATTGCAAGGCTTCAGCCTGAGCCCCTGGGAAGATGGAGTCACCAGGAGCTGAGCTGACGAAGACTGAGTGGTGGGGGATTGTGCAGGGGTGCAGAGGCCTGAGCTCAGTTTGGCCTCTGCAGATTTGAGATGCCCACTCCCTGCACAGGCAGAGACAGCAGGGAAGGGGAAGAGGCTGCAGCTCAGGTAGCCCTGAAATGTGCAGCCCGACATGCTGGGGCACTGGGTCATGGTGCCCTCATGGCTGGGAGCTGCTTCCCTCCTGGGATGCCACATCTCCTTTAGGGCACATCCGTAACTCCTGCACTCACCACAGAGGGGAAGTGGGAAGGGCATCTGTCCCTATGCATGTTCTCCTTCACCTTGTCCTAGGCAGGTCCCAGGCAGCACCTCCCCTCCCAAGTGGCTCACCTTGGCCCCTGCCCCTAGTGTTTACAGCCAGACCCTCGAAGAGGGCTGGACTCAGCGGCTCACTTCTCATGAATAGAACCAGGCCAAAGAGATGGCGGTCTCTCCTGAGATTGGATTGGGAGGGGCTGCAGGTTCCGTCCACTGGAGCTCTCCCCCTGCCTCTTGATAGGTGCTAGTTCTGGCAAAGCCAGTCACCTGCCCAGGGCAGAGGGCAGCCTGAATCTGATGCTACAGAGAGACTGGGGCCTTCAGTCCAACAGCCTGCAAGCAATAGAATTCTGCCAGCAACACAGAAGCTAGCGTGGAAGCAGCTCCTCCCCTGATGAGCCTGAGCCTTCAGAAGACATGGCAGCCTTGAGCAGACACCTGCTGCAGCCGCGGAGAGCCCCTGGGGCAGAGGGCTGAGTGAAGCCTGCACTCCTGGCCCAAGGAGTAATCATTCCTGTGGTATAACTGTGTGCTGGTGTGGGCCACA
>NW_022299570.1:0-3915 GCF_002776525.5 Piliocolobus tephrosceles
TGTCCCCCCATCCCCCTGCCACCATGTCCCCCCATTCCCCTGCTATCCTGTCCCCCATCACCCTGTCCTCACATCCTGTCCCCACATCCCCCTGCCACCCTGTCCTCCCTGGCGCCCACTCTCGCCCCAGTGACCCTGCTGGTTCTGGGAGTGCACCTGAGTGACTTCTCTGCTTAGGTGGGCATGCCCGCACGCCCCCTCCAGGATGCAGCAGCCCTGGCAGTCCAGCTCAGGTGGCCCTGCCGTGCGGTGAACACACACTATCAGGTGTGATGTGGGTTCTCTGGGACTTCCCGAACGAAGTGCCTTAAACTGGGGAACTTCAAAAAGAGAGAAATGTTCTCTCAGTACAGAAGCCTGAAACTGAGGCATTGCAGGGCCATGCTCCTCCTGAGGCTCCAGGAGGGTCTCTGCTGCCCCTCCCTGCTTCTGGGGGACACTGGCTTCTATGACACTCTTGACCCGTGGCCTGTGCCTGTATCGCCACAGCCTCCATCTCTGCCACGGCCCGGCCCTTCCTCTGTGTGTTTGCCCATATTCCCCCTTCTGATAAGGACACCAGCCTGATCTCATCTTAACTAATTGCACCTGCAAAGACCCTGTCTGTATATCAGTCCATGTTCACAGGTTGTGGGTGGACATGGGTTTGGGGGCAATGTTCACCCAGCAGAGGCCTCTGGCCTCTGTGTTTCTTCCTTGGTGACAGCACAAGATGGCTTGGGGGCTCCGTGGTTCCCAGGAGACAGTCTCTACAGATGGCCCAGTACCTGTGCAGGGCAAACACACCCTGGGGGCGTGGAGCTTCAGTGCATTACCCAAGGCTGCCTCTCCTCGTCAAGTGGACCAAGGCAGGGATGAGCATCCCTGAGAGTCAGGAGCTGGGGGTGGCTGCAGGGTGCAGGCTCCTCTCTTGCCAGGGCAGACATTGCTAATCACAGAGCACTATCCTGCAGCCTGGACCCAGCTCAGGACCACCCCTCGGCACAGCACTAGTCAGCAGCTCCCCACCCACGGGACCCTGGCCTTCTGGGAGCCAGAGGGTCTCTCCCCAGGTGATTGGAGGAGCCAGAGGGTCTCTCCCTGGGCGATTGGCGGTGCTGGAGGGTTGCATGGAGCATTAAGAGGAAGTTTGCCTGTGGGTCATGGGATGTCTTGGGGCACTGTGAGAAAGCAAAGTTAGGAACCACTGGCCAAGTGACAGCACTTTTCATAGATGTGTCACTGAAGGCACAGCAACCAGAGGAAAAATAGAGAAAGTGGATCCTCATAAGCTAAAAACACTTGTGTTTCAAAGGACACCATTGAGAAAGTGAAAGCAGGTCACAAAGCAGAAGGAAATATTGGCAAACCGTCCATCTGAGAAGAGTCTAGTGTCTAGCATATACACAGAGCATGCACAACTCAACAAAAAAAGCCAGACAACACCATTAAAGCAGAGGCAGTGTATCTGAGTGGGCTTCTCTGACGCACATGGAGAGACGCCTGACACCATCAGTGACCAGGGAAATGCGCGTCACAGCTGCAGCAAGCTGCACCTGACGCCGTGAGGTGGCCAGAACTGAAGACGTGCAGTGACGCTTGCTGCTGAAGATGCAGAGGACCAGAGTCCTCATGCTTTGTAAATGGGGATGCAAAATGAAGAGCATCCTGGCACTTCCTCAAAAAGACAGAGAGTGACCCTGGAACCTCGTGTCACTAGGTGTAAACTCAGCAGAATTGAAAACACGTTTGCGTAAACGCTTGGCTGTTGTATTAGTCTGTTCTCACACTGCTGATAAAGACATACCCGAGACTGGGTAATTATAAAGGAAAGAGGTTTAATGGACTCACAGTTCCACAGGGCTGAGGAGGCCTCAATATCATGGCGGAAGAGCAAGGGACGTCTTACATGGCAGGAGGCAAGAGGGAGCCGTGCAGGGGAGCTCCCCTATAAAACCATCAGATCTCAGGAGACTCATTCACTATCATAAGAACAGCATGGGAAAGGCCCGCCCCCATGATTCAATTCCCTCCTATGGGGTCCTTCCCAAGACATGTGGGAATTGTGGGAGCCACCATTTAAGATGAGATTTGGTTGGGGACACAGCCAAACCATATCAGGTGTGAACGTTCATAGCGGCACTACTCACCATAGCCCGAGTGGAAATGGCCAAGAGGCTCATTATTTGGTGAATGGTTAAACCACAATGGAATATACTTTTTAGCCATGAAGAGGAGTGAAGCACTAACACATGAAGCAATATGGAGGAACCTTGAAAACACTGGGCCGAGTGGAAGAAGTCAGACACAAAGGGGTAAACACAGCATGATTCTGCTCATGGGAAATGCCCAGAAGAGCAGAGATGGTAGACGAGGGGTGGTCAGGGGCTGGGGAGCTGCAGGCAGTGAATTTCCATGGGTATGGGGTTTGTTTTGGGGACGATGACCTGTTCTGGAATGAGATAGTGGTGATGGCCGCATAACTTTGTGAATACATGAAAAGTCACCAAATTGTACACGTGAAGGATGAATGTGCATGGTATTGGCACATCAGTGTCTCACGTGAAGGATGAACGTGCATGGTATTGCTGTGTCAGTGTCTCAAATGAAGGATAAACCTGCATGGTATTGGCGTATCAGTGTCTCACGTGAAGGATGAACATGCCTGGTATTGGTGCGTCAGTGTCTCACATAAAGGATGAATATGCATGGTATTGCTGTGTGTCTTATGTGAAGGATGAACGTGCGTGGTATTGCTGTGTCAGTGTCTCACGTGAAGGATGAACGTGCATGGTATTGGAGTGTTAGTGTGTCACGTGAAGGATGAATGTGTGTGGTATTGCTGCATCAGCGTCTCACTGAAGGATGAACGTGCGTGGTATTGGCACGTCAGTGTCTCATGTGAAGGATGAATGTGTGTGGTATTGCTGTGTCAATGTCTCACGTGAAGGACGAACATGCATGGTATTGCTGTGTCAATGTCTCAGGTGAAGGATGGATGAATGTGCATGGTATTGGCACATCGGTGTCTCACGTGAAGGATGAACGTGTGTGGTATTGGCACGGCAGTGTCTCATGTGAAGGATGAATGTGTGTGGTATTACTGTGTCAATGTCTCACGTGAAGGATGAACATGCGTGGTATTGCTGTGTCAATGTCTCACCTGAAGGATGAACGTGCGTGGTATTGGCACGTCAGTGTCTCATGTGAAGGATGAATGTGGTAGTGCTGTGTCAATGTCTCACGTGAAGGATGAACATGCATGGTATTGCTGTGTCAATGTCTCATGTGAAGGATGAATGTGTGTGGTATTGCTGTGTCAATGTCTCACATGAAGGATGAACATGCGTGGTATTGGCACGTCGGTGTCTCACGTGAAGGATGAACATGCATGGTATTGGCATGTCAGTGTCTCAGGTGAAGGATGAATGTGCATGGTATTGCTGCATCAGTGTCTCACATAAAGGATGAACGTGCGTGGTATTGCTGTGTCAGTGTCTCACATGAAGGATCAATGTATGTGGTATTGGCACGTCGGTGTCTCACGTGAAGGATGAACATGCGTGGTATTGGCATGTCGGTGTTTCAGGTGAAGGATGAATGTGCGTGGTATTGGCATGTCGGTATTTCAGGTGAAGGATGAATATGCGTGGTATTGCTGCATCAGCATCTCCATGAAGGATGAACATGCGTGGTATTGGTGCATTAGTGTGTCACGTGAAGGATGAACATGCATGGTATTGCTGCATCAGCGTCTCACATGAAGGATGAACGTGCGTGGTATTGGTGCATTAGTGTGTCACGTGAAGGATGAACATGTGTGGTATTGCTGTGTCAGTGTCTCACGTGAAGGATGAATGTGCGTGGTATTGGTGCATTAGTGTGTCACGTGAAGGATGAACATGCGTGGTATTGCTGTGTCAGTGTCTCACGTGA
>NW_022299571.1:0-1541 GCF_002776525.5 Piliocolobus tephrosceles
TTTTTTTTTTTTAATCATTGCCTCTGACCCCTAGAGAATTCCACTGTAAATTAGTATCTCTTTTGTACTTTTTCTGTTTTCAAGCAGAAAAAAAAAAAGAAAATGTAAAACCAACTTATTGTTTTCATTGGTTTGATGTATGAACCCTGAATATGTACAATTATTATTTATAAATGTTTAAAGGAGAATAAAAATTACCCTCATAGCCCAAGCATAACAGTATTTTTATTTTCCATGTTTTCCCATCTTCTTGTCCATGGTTAGTTTCAAGAGTCATATAAATGCAAGTTTATATTCTGCTTTTTTTCATTTGAAATCATAACAAATATTTTCACAAATATCCACAGATATAATTTTTACCTCTTGTATAATGGTGACTTGTTTCTCTACTAGATATTTTGGTTACTCCTGAGGTTTTGGTATTGCACATGGGGCTATAATTATTATAATATCTTCATGCTTACGGAACAGAAATATTTTGTTGCGTTTGCTGTTGTTTTTTCGAGATGAAGTCTTGTCTTGCTGTCACCCAGGCTGGAGTGCAGTGGCGTGATCTTGGCTCACTGCAATCTCTGCCTCCCAGGTTCAAGCGATTCTCCTGCCTCAGACTCCCTAATAGCTGGGATTACGGGTACGTGCCACCACACTCAGCTAATTTTTGTATTTTTAGTAGAAACAGGGTTTCACCATGTTGGCCAGGCTGGCCTTGAACTCTTGCCTCAGCCTCCCACTAAAGTGCTAGAATTACAGGCATGAGCCACTTCACCTGGCCAGAACAGAAATGTTTAACCAGAGATTAACCTTTTCACAAAGCTGTCACTCCAGTAATTGCGTGTGTGTGTGTGTGATGTTACTCTGAAAAACTTTAATATCTCTTCCATCCTTAAATTCCATGATTCCCTCCATCATCAGAAAAACCTCAAGTGATCTCACTTAGGTACCAATCAGACAACTGATGTTCAAGCCAGGGATATTTACAATAGAATTGTTCAAAATCAGGGATAGCAAGGATTTCAGGATCATGAAGACAAAATCAGAGCACAAGCTGCTCTATCAAAAAAGACAAAAAAAAAAAAAAAAAAAAGACACCTCTACTAGGCATTTAAGACAAAACATCATAGATGATGAATTAAGTTGATGTCTAAGCTTCATAGGCCCAATATTGACCTGCACTATCTCTGGGCAAAATAGGACATTTTGAAAAGGCCATCTTGGCCGGGCACGGTGGCTCAAGCCTGTAATCCCAGCACTTTGGGAGGCCGAGACGGGCGGATCACGAGGTCAGGAGATCGAGACCATCCTGGCTAACACGGTGAAACCCCGTCTCTACTAAAAATACAAAAACTAGCTGGGGGAGGTGGCGGGCGCCTGTAGTCTCAGCTACTCGGGAGGCTGAGGCAGGAGAATGGCGTAAACCCAGGAGGCGGAGCTTGCAGTGAGCTGAGATCCGGCCACTGCACTCCAGTCCGGGCGACAGAGCAAGACTCCGCCTCAAAAAAAAAAAAATTAAAAATTAAAAAAAGAAAAGGCCATCTTGATTG
>NW_022299572.1:0-5161 GCF_002776525.5 Piliocolobus tephrosceles
CAAAAAAAAAAAAAAAAAACATTAAAAAAAAGTAGTACACCTATACAGGTAGGATACTTGCCGTGATTAGTGCTTGCTGGGCTGGATGTTGCTCTGGGTGAGCCAGTGAGTGAGTAGTGAGTGCAGGTGAAGGCCCAGGACCCTACTGTATAACACTGTACGCTTCACAAACACTTAGGCTACACTAAATTTGTGTTTATTTATTTATTTTGAGAGATAGTCTTCCTCTGTCACCCCGGCAGGATTGCAGTGACGCCATCTCAGGAGGATTGTGTAAGCTCAGGAATTTAAGATTAGTCTGGGCAACATAGTGAAACACTGTTTCTATAGAAAATACAAAAACTAGTCAGGCATCATGGCCACAGCCTGTAATCCCAGCTGTTTGGGAAGCTGAGATGAGAGGATTGCTTTAGTCCAGGAGGTCAAGGTGTGGTGAGCCTGCACTCCAGCCTGTGTGACAGTGTGAGACACTGTCTTACCAGAAAAAAAAAAGAGAGAGAGAGAGAGAAAGAAGAAAAGAATGCCATTTTGAAGATACAACTGCAAACAGCTATGCAATCCAATACCTTGCAAAGGTATTGGTTTTGCCTCAGGTCATGAGAAATCATTTATGTGTTTCCTTTTTTCTTTTTTCTTTTTTTGAGATGGAGTCTTGCTCTGTCTCCCAGGCTAGAGTGTAATGGCATGATCTTGGCTCACTGCAACCACTGCCCAGGTTCAAGCAATTCTCCTGCCTCAGCCTCCTGAGTGGCTGGATTACAGGTGCATGCCACCACACCCAGCTTATTTGTGTATTTTTAGAGAGGGGGTTTCACCCTGTTGGCCAGGCTGGTCTTGAACTCCTGACTTCAGTTGATCCACCCTCCTCAGCCTCCCAAAGTGCTGGGATTACAGGTGTGAGCCATGGTGCCCAGCTGAGAAATCTTAATTCAGTCAAAACAAACACAGAGCTGGCACCATACCAATGACTTGGGACCACCCCAGAAAAAAGTTCATCAACCATAGTTGTGAAAAAGATCTGAGGAGATGTATTTCTACCAGAGCTGGTAAAAGGTCAATGGCAAATGTTATTTAGGATTCCCCAAGATCTTGAGCCCAGAGCTAGGACAATTGAATAAGGATTGGACTGGCAACCTCCCCCAGGTTAGATAATGTATTTCTTGTCAGAAAGTAAGGAATACCCCAGGCAGCTAAAGTGCTCTCCACTGATCCTGTTGGAGTCTGGGCCAAAACGTTCCACATGCCAATACACCAGAATACAGCACTTTTGGTGAGCTGTTTAACATGGTCTTTTGACGTTGCTTATAGGCAACACCAGATACCTTAACCCCTCAGGCAAAATGCTCAGTATGTGCTCCCAGCCCATAATTCTCAGGCTGCCAATATTCTAATAATAACTGAGATAAAGACTCTACAGTCATTTTGTTTGATGGGAAAGAACTGCTGTGCCAAGTACCTAAAAACACTTCTATTTCTGCCCATAATCTTCTGTTCTTCTTACTCCTCTGACCTATGAAAGGAGAAATGAACGTCTTCCCACAGAGGGCTCAACATTATACTGACAGCTTACAGAAGAGGCCAGCTGGGTTTGCATTTTGTTACCTTTCTCAACACTTCTGGTGTGCCTTTATGGGCATTGTCTATGCAGGGAAATGATGGAAAACACTTAAACATTCATTAAAATTGTTGAACATTAGAATAGCACATTAGCTGGTATGACAGGAGATGATGTGATTAATTGACCTACTGATAAGATGTAGCTCAATAAATGCCACATAAGAATGTATAATACACTGGGCACTGTGGGTCACACCTGTAATCCCAGCACTTTGAGAGGCTGAGGCAAGTGGATCCATAATGTGAACAGATCAAGACCATCCTGGCCAACAAGCTGAAAATGTGTCTCCATTAAAAACACAAAAATTAGCTGGGCATGGTGGCGTGTGCCTATAATCCCGGCTACTGAGGTGACTGAGGCAGGAGAATCATTTGAACTTGTGAGGCGGAGGTTGCAATGAGCCGAGATCATGCCACTGCACCCCAGCCTGGCAACAGAGCAAGACTCCATCTCAGAAAAAAAAAAAAAAAAAAAAAAAAAAAAAAAAAGTATAATAGCTAGCCTATCCTACCCTATATTCTAAAATTCTAAAGTAATAGTTTTTATTATGAAATCTCATAGGTCTTGCCATAAATAGAGTTTTCTTCAAATTTGGGTGACACCAACTGCAGGGCAGTTAAGTCATTTGGTGCCCCTATGTTAAAAACAAGGGAACCACATCCATGACTCATAACCCACCTTACTCAAGGAGCAATGTCAATATATTGTAATCCTGAAGGCCATGCACTCACTTGCTACAGACTGGTCATGATGAACTGGCTTAAATTGGTGTGCTCCAAATGATACTGAATGATTACGTGAATGAATCTAATCTCTGTCCTTGGGTACCACAAAGATGGCTAGAATGCTGCACTTTAGGTTCTCCATGGGTCCAAGGATGATGAACAAATTTAATTGGCAGAACTGCTAATCTCCTACATGTGATTAATAGCTAGACAAGAGCTATTTTTCATTGGAATGATAATTTAGCACCATCTTTAGACATTAAAGACATGATCTATTAATGATATGTAGAAGCTCCCACTAAGAATATTCAGCAAGCTCTCAAAGACAGCTTCAAAAGTATTTCTTGAAAGAACTCTAAAATATCCCTCATGTATATGCCGTTTGGCGAAATTGCACAGCATTAGATATCTTAACTGCTGCACAATAGAGAACCTGTGCAGCAGATTATTAGAACTGAATACTGTGTATATATTCCAGATAATTCTGACAACATAATGGTAATCCTGCAAGACATGCAAAGCCAGATAACGGCAGTGTTTGACCCTACTCTTCCTTTCTCCCACTGGCTTTCTCCTTGGTTTAGTTCTGGGGGCTAACAATGGCAAAAGCTGTTAATAATTCTTGCTATTGTTTACATTGCCATTGTGGCCTTTTCTTGCAACGAGAAAATAAATTTATTAATACAATGTCTGGCTCTGGACGCCTCCTTCTAAAGTTTCAGGGACTATCTCAGAAGAGGTCAGCACATGACATTGAATTAGAGGGACAGAGTGTGGGGACAAGAATGACTTTAGTTTAAAATGTGAATATGTTTGGCTAACACTGAGTCTAGAAATACCCCAAAATGTCTAGTTGTATTACTCTTTATGTAGAAATATCTATTCATTGTTAAGTTTCCTACCAAACAACCCTTTTTGTTGTAGAAATTGTAGGCTGTCATGCCTGCAGCCAACTACACATTCCTTCCTGAGCATGTATTCTTTTTTCCCCAAGATATAAGCCATGGGTATGGGAGACTGTGATACAAATAAACACCTGTCTAGTGGGTACTCAAGGCCACATTTTTTTCTGTAAGTTTCCCCAGTAAGTCATCCTACACTGACAAACTGGATTTGCCTGCCCCCTTCTTTGGTTTCTAGGTTCCTTCTGCATTTAGGAGTTGCTTTGCACATATATGGTCTTTTTGAAGAAGAGCAGGTCCTAAGACCTGCATTCCAGAGGGGCCCTCCCTATACCCAAAGAAAAGGAGCTGATGGCGCAGAGAGGCCCAGAATCCGAACACACAGGCCTTGCTAAGTTCCCCATTGATTGCCATTACATTGGGCTTCTTTTGTCCAGTTGTACTTCTGCACACCTGTCCACCCCATCAAACTTAAGTAAAAACACATAGCTTTCTGTTTTTGGGGGTTTTCATTTTTGAAGGTTCTCATGTGACATAAAACATTTACTAAATAAATGTCAGTGCTATTGTTTTGTTTATCTGTCTTTCATCATAGTGTGTTACCTATGGGCTTTGTTGACAGGTGAGAAAAATATAGTAATTTTTCTTTCTCCTAGATTGGGGACAACTCCCTACTGATGTAAGATTTTGAAAGATGCAAAATGTTCATCTTGCATCACAATTGTAACAATGTATGTGCAGCCAAAAATAACAAAGAGTTTCATGAATCAAATTTGCACTGGAACATGTATATTAATCCCATTGCTTTAGACTTCTCCTACATCATTACTTTAGGGTAAAAATATTTAAATGGAGCATGAAAAGAAATTACTAACCACAAACAAGCCTAGTTATAATTTTATTTTAACCAACAACTTTTCATGTTCTTCATCTGTAGCTTCATTGTGACCTCAACAAGATTTGAGTAGAAATAACTTCTCCCAAAAAGCAAAAAGGAATTTCAAAGAGAGGATTAGCAAAAGAAGAAGCACTATTTCTTTTAAAAGTTTGCAATACTAAGTGCCCTCTTGTTGGTTTAGATTAAATAAAAATATAATAAAGCAAATGTAAGTGACATTAGAAATGAGAAATTAGGGTCGGGGGCGGTGGCACACGCCTATAATACCAGCACTTTGGAAGGCTGAGGTGGGGAGATCAGAAGGTCAGAAGATTGAGACCATCCTGGCTAACACGATGAAACCCCGTCTCCACTAAAAATACAAAAAATCAACCGGGTGCAGTGGCGGGCATCTGTAGTCCCAGCTACTGGGGACGCTGACGCAGGAGAATGGCATGAACCCAGGAGGCAGAGCTTGCAGTGAGCCGAGATTATGCCACTGTACTCCAGCCTGGGCAACAGAGCAAGACTCTAACTCAAAAAACAAAAAAAGAAAGAAAGAAAAAAGGAATGAGAAATTAGATACAACCAAAGCTATGAGAGTGGCAGTAAAAACTAATTACAATATACTTATAATAATTTATAACAATTAAAATTATTTGAAAATGGAAAGTAAGTATTGTTTTTACCACAAAATACAAACTACTAACCATCATAGATCAAAGACTTACCACTTTTTAATCACCAGACTCAAACAATTGCTTTAGCCTCTTTCTAGTCAAATTTCAAATAACATATAATTGCTAGGTAATACAAAAATTTGAAAAGCCCAGAATTCCTCAGATTTTTCCTGTTGTGGTTATTGGATTCTTGCTGCAGGTTTCTGCAAAAAGGCTATTTTACAAACAAGTAACATTTTTTAGCAGCAAGATACTAAAGCCATTGTCATTTAAACAAGGCAAAAATAGAGGCACAAATTATAATAATCATTGTCATATTATTGTTTTGAAGATTAAAAAATAAAGAGGATAAATGTGAT
>NW_022299573.1:0-6034 GCF_002776525.5 Piliocolobus tephrosceles
ACCTCTGCCTCCTGGGTTCAAGCAATTCTCTTGCCTCAGTCTCCCAAGTAGCTGGGATTACAGGTACCCACCACCATGCCCACCTAATTTTTGTATTTTTAGTAGAGACAGGGTTTCACCATGTTGGCCAGGCTGGTCTTGAACTCCTGACCTCAGGTGATCCGCCCTCTTCAGCCTCCCAAAGTGCTGGGATTATAGGTGTGAGCCACCGAGCCTGGCCCTATTTCTTGATGATACGTTAAACAAGCGGTGTGGATTATTCCTGCCTCTCCATTTTAGACCTTATAGGGGAACTTCCTGACATTGCCATGGCATTTGTAAACTGTCACTGGTGGGAGAGTAACAGTGAGAACAACCAGAGGTCACTCTTGTCGCCATCTTAGTATTGGTGGATTTTAGTCGGCTTCTTTACTGCAACCTGTTGTATCAGCAACGTCTTTATGACCTGTATCTTATGCTGACCTCTTATCCTCTCACTAAGAATGCCTTAACCTCCTGGGAATGCAGCCCAGCAGGTCTTAGCCTTATCTTACCCAGCCCCTGTTCAAGATGGAGTTGTCTGGTTTAAATACCTCTGACCACGTCATCTAGGCTGGTCTCAAACTCCTGACCTCAAGTGATCTGCCCGCCTCGGCCTCCCAAAGTGCTGGGATTACAGGTATGAGCGCCTGCACCCAGCCTATTTATTGAATATTTAAATAAATAAAAATGTATTTGTTGAATGAGCACCTACTATGCGTCAGAAATGATTCAAGGCCCTGGTGATATAGTGATTTATAAAACCCAAATTATATCTCTTGTGAAAAGTATATTCTAGTGAAATAATCAATCAATAAATAAGCAAATAAGTAGCAGGTAGTGATGAATGCTATAAAGAATATAAAATGGGCCAGGCACAGTGGCTCACACCTGTAATCCCAGCACTTTGGGAGGCCAAGATGGTTGGATCACCTGAGGTCAAGAGTTTGAGACCAGCCTGGCCAACATGGTGAAACCTCGTCTCTACTAAACATACAAAAAAAAAAAAAATTCGCTGGGCGTGGTGGTGTGCACCTGTAGTCCCAGCTACTTGGGAGGCTGAGGCAGGAGAATCGCTTGAACCCAGGAGGCAGAGGTTGCAGTGAGCCGGGATTGCGCCACTGCACTCCAGCCTAGGTTACAGAGTGAGACTCTGTCTCAAGGGAAAAAAAAAAAAATATATATATATATATATATATATACACACACACACACACATATATACACGTATATAAAATGGGCCAGAAGGATAGAGAGGGATGCAGGGTGTATTTTACAGTGGGTGATCAGAGAAGGCAAGGCATTTCACCAGGTTATTTACCCAAATTAATCTCTTGTAATGCTCTCAACAGCCATTTCATTATTATCATATAAAGTGGGTGTCATCTCTACTTTGTACACAAGGAAACTGAGGCTCAGAGAAGTGAAGTGATTTGTCCAAATCACACAGCTATGAATTGGTCGATATGGGATTGGGATTGAGACCTAGGCGGGTCTGACACCAAACAAAGCCCATTTACTACTACCATGCTACACGGTTCCTGTACCCAGTTGAACTCCCATTGGAATTCACCAGCGCCTGCCTTGTCCTTTCTACTACAGTTGTTCACTGATTCCCAGTGGAGTTTGGGAAATCATTGACTAATGATTCTGAGGGTATCATTCTGGAGGCAAGGGATCAGATGGCAAAGGACACTTCTAGTCAGAGACTTGCCCTGCAGAATCGCTTCAACTTAGTTCTATATTTGGAAGGCAGTCATAGGGTACTGAAACTTCCTGCTTCCTCCCCTGGGTCTCCTCATCTTTCCTTTGTGTCCTGCCCCGTCACCTGGGGCCCTCAGGCAGAGCCACAGAGTCCAGCTAAAGATACTTTTCATGCCTTTGTGGCTCTGAGCTGCATCTCTGAGTCCTGGATGGTGGGTGGGACTCGGGCAGACAGACCAGCCAAGCAGTGGAAGCTTGGAGCAGGTCTACAACAGCATGCGGCCCAGTTCGGCTGGAATATAGGATGCACAAGACAGAGTGGAGAATCGGGCTGGCCTGGAGGCTGGGGCCAGATCATGGAAGGCCTTAATGGCCAGGCCAGGAGAACAGCCTCCATTCTCTGGGCTGGTGTTTGCCGAAGTGTGTCCTGCAGACCATTCGTGTTTGGGGATGGTGATAGCAGTGACAGGAGGTGGTCTTTTGTGAGAAGGTGAAGGTTCCTTCTTAAATAAGTTGAGGTTCAGTGAAAGTGAACAGATTCCTTTTGTGCATGGTTTCTCCGACCTGGCATGAGGGCCAGAGGGCAAGCCAATGGCTCACGGTGAGTGCCATCCTCACAGTGAACATGGATGGAGCCCCGCTAGAGGCAGACTGGCCTGGGGGTGGCCAGTCAATCCTGTGGATTCGGCTCTTTATCGCCTCCTCTCTCTGCTCTCGGCCACCCTGCTACTTCCACTTCAACTAACATCCTCCTGCCCTCTAACGGGTCTCCCTGAACCTACCTGCCCCCGTACCATCTCCCCTCTTCCAGACTCACCTTCCCTGCCTGCACCACAGCCATCCTCTTCGACCATCCCATTACCCTGTGCCTCTTCAGACGAAAGCGCTTCTCTAGCTATTTTATAAGCTATGGTTATGCTAAATACTCCAGGTAATTAGTTATGTGAAAGACCACTACTCACTAGCAAATATGCTAAAAGTTCATCTGAGTCTCACGGAGGGTTTGTCCGAAGCCATCCTTGAAAAAAAATTGCCTTTTTATTTTTATTTATTTACGTATTTATTTTGAGATGGAGTTTTACTCTTGCTGCCCAGGCTGGAGTGCAATGGCATGATCTTGGCTCACTGCAACCTCCACCTCCCGGGTTCAAGCAATTCTCCTGCCTCAGCCTCCTGAGTAGCTGGGATTACAGGCGCGTGCCACCAGGCCTGGCTAATTGTGTATTTTTAGTACAGATGAGGTTTCTCCATGTTGGTCAGACTGGTCTCGAACTCCCAACCTCAGGTGATCCACCTGCCTTGCCCTCCCAAAGTGCTGGGATTACAGCCGTGAGCCACCACACCCAGCCTTAACTTTTTAAAAATATCGTTCGCTTTTTTTTTTTTTTTTTTTTTTTTTTTAGAACTAGACAGAGCTTTACTGCACTGTTAGTTTCCTTGGTCACCACCTCTAGTTTCTGACCCCTAGACCTCCTGTCCTCGGTAACTGCAGAGTGTCTGAGGCACTCCCACACTCCCTGGCTCCAGGAAGATGCCCTGCCGTGGTTCTCACGACAGCCCCTGTGCTGTCTCAGTGCTCCACTCCAGAGCCCATCACCAGGTCCTGGACTGGGTGTCCTCAGCCCCTTAATTCATATCATGGTCTTTTCAAATCCAGTTGGAGGCAGGAAGGGTATTCACAAAATAAAATGTATTCCCAGAGACAGAGGGTGGGCTGGTTAGGAGTGTGGGCTTTGAAGCCAGATGGCTTGGTTTGAAAGCCAGGCTTTGTCACTTACGAGCCGTTTGATCTTGGGCAAGTGACTTAGCCTCTTTGAGTCTGTTTTATCATCCTTAAAAGAGAAATAAAAATAGAACCTGTCTCAAAGAGTTTTCACAAGAATACATATATGTAAAAGTGCTTTTTTTTTTTTTTTTTTGAGACTGAGTCTCGCTCTATCGCCCAGGCTGGAGTGCAGTTGTGGGATCTCGGGGTGGCCGCCGTCTCTTCAACCCAGGTTCACGCCATTCTCCTGCCTCAGCCTCCCGAGTAGCTGGGACTACAGGCGCCCGCCACCTCGCCCGGCTAATTTTTTTTGTATTTTTAGTAGAGACAGGGTTTCACCGTGTTAGCCAGGATAGTCTCGATCTCCTGACCTTGTGATCCGCTCCCATTGGCCTCCCAAAGTGCTGGGATTACAGGCGTGAGCCACCACGCCTGGCTGTAAAAGTGCTTTAAGCAGCACCTGGCACTTGGGGAGTGTTCCTGGTCAATATTATTGTTGTGGCCATCTATCTGTCCACCCATCTTCAGATGTTTTGGCTTAGTCAGCAGTTAGTCTGGGATTTTGTGGGTGAGGAATTCGTGGGTGCCACAAGCGAGAGCATGTTGTTAATTTGCTGTCTCCTCAAGCTTCCTTTTTTTTTTTTTTTTTTTTTTTTGAGACAGTCTGGCTCTGTCATCCAGGCTGGAGTGCAGTGGTGCTATCTCAGTACACTGCAACCTCCACCTCCTGCTTCAAGCGATCTCCTGCCTCAGCCTCCCCAGTAGCTGGGATTACAGGCGCCCACCATCACGCCTGGCTAAGTTTTTGTATTTTTAGTAGAGACGGGGTTTCAACATGCTGGTCAAGCTCATCTCAAACTCCTGACCTCAAATGATCCACCCGCCTCGGCCTCCCAAAGTACTGGGAGCACCCAAGCATGAGCCACTACACCCAGCCCTAAATTGACTCTTAGTCCAGAGGGCAGAGAGGTGAAATAACCTGTCCAAGGTCACATAGTTAGTAAATGGCAGAGCCAGGACCAGGAACCCAATCCAGACAGCCTGCTCCAGGGTCCATGTGCTTACCCACTCTGCTGCCCTGCCTTGCGTGGGACTAGCCAGGATCTGGCCAGACTGCCACTGATGCCTATGCCTGTACAGATGGCTGACTGCCTAGTTGGAGAAATATGGGCTCCAATCTAAGAGGAGGCAGGGCCTGGGCCGTGGCACCTCGGCACAGGACATGCGGACAAAGTCCCCAAGGCCAACACCACACCCTCTTGGGATTGTAGAAAACGAGTTTTGGCTTGTTGAGGAATTTTCCAGAAGGCCTGAGAGTCCAAGCAGGTAAAGTTCGGCCCAGAGTCGGGCCCACAATTAAGAGGCCTCATGCAGGTCCTGGTAGGGCAGCTTCAAGCATTATTGGGTGTCTCAGAAGGTATGGACCCAGGGAAGAACGTTACTCGGCAGTTTCGCTCAGTGAAGTGTCTGGCTTGGACACCACGGTTTCTAGGGTGTGCCTTTCCCTGTTCCTGGAAGCCCAGCAGCAGCCAAGAGCCCCAGGCCATGCCCAGTCCAGACAACCTGCTCTTCAGGAAGCGGCCCTAGCCAGCTGTGCAGGCCCTCTTCAGTCTGGGAAAAGGAACTTCAGGCTCTCAGCTGATGACACCTTCTGAATAACACAACCCAAATCCCTTCTATTCAGCCAGTCTGAGCCAAGTATGGGGTCACCCCGGGAGCCTCTGGCATGGCCTGTATTCCTTGAGGGGCCCTGAGTGGCTTGGAGAAGCGGGCTGCTGATGCCTTGCAGCTGGAGGCCAGGCAGGCTTCCCTCCCTGGTCCAAAAGGCTGCAGGGGAAGTCAGGAGGAACTTGGCTGAGAGGTTGGAGGTAGCCAGACAGTGGGAAAAGGGAAGAAGTCCAGGACTCTAGAAGCACAAAGTGAGGCCACAAGCAGTAAAGGTGGGAACCAAGTGAGTGAGGGAGTGGTGCTTTCCTGGGACTGGGATGAGGCCAGAGGCCACTGCCAGAAAAGATGTGTTCCCAGGCAGGCTTGACCCCACCTTCTTCTCAAACGGCCTCTAAGCTGATTCAGGGAATAGCATCCGATATCAAACCCATCCTGCCTGAGATTCTTTTGGTACTTTTTATTTTTTTGAGACGGAGTCTTACTCTGTCACCCAGGCTGAAGTGCAATGGTGTAATCTCGGCTCACTGCAACCGCCGCCTCCCAGGTTCAAATGATTCTCCCACCTCAGCCTCCCGAGTAGCTGGGACTACAGGCGCGTGCCACTATGCCCAGCTAATTTTTGTATTTTTAGTAGAGACGGGCTTTCACTATGTTGGCCAAGTTGGTCTCAAACTCCTGACCTCGTGATCCGCCCGCCTCGGCTTCCCAAAGTCCTGGATTACAGGCGTAAGCCACCATGCCTGGCCTTTTATTTTGATGTAACATAAAACTTATAGGTTGATGCAAAAGTAATTGCAGTCTTTGCAATTAAATGTGGTTTCTGCAATACTTTTAATTGCAAAAACTGCAATTACTTTTGCACTAACCTAATACAAACAA
>NW_022299574.1:0-6914 GCF_002776525.5 Piliocolobus tephrosceles
ACAAATGGAAGAACATACCATGCTCATGGATAGGAAGAATCAATATCATGAAAATGGCCATACTGCCCAAGGTCATTTCTACATTCAGTGCCATCCCCATCAAGCTACCAATGAGTTTCTTCACAGAATTGGAAAAAATTGCTTTAAAGTTCATATGGAACCAAAAAAGAGCCTGCATTTCCAAGACAATCCTAAATCAAAGGAACAAAGCTGGAGGCATCACGCTACCTGACTTCAAACTATACTACAAGGCTACAGTAACCAAAACAGCATGGTACTGGTACCAAAACAGAGATATAGACCAATGGAACAGAATAGAGTCCTCAGAAATAATACCACACATCTATAGCCATCTGATCTTTGACAAACTTGACAAAAACAAGAAATAGGGAAAGGATTCCCTATTTAATAAATGGTGCTGGGAAAATTGGCTAGCCATAAGTAGAAAGCTGAAACTGGATCCTTTCCTTACTCCTTATACGAAGATTAATTCAAGATGGATTACAGACTTAAATATTAGACCTAATACCATAAAAACCCTAGAAGAAAACCTAGGCAATACCATTCAGGACATAAGCATGAGCAAGGACTTCATGTCTAAAACACCAAAAGCAACGGCAAGAAAAGCCAAAATTGACAAATGGGATCTCATTAAACTAAAGAGCTTCTGCACAGCAAAAGAAACTACCACCAGAGTGAACAGGCAACCTACAGAATGGGAGAAGATTTTTGCAATCTACTCATCTGACAAAGGGCTAATATCCAGAACCTACAAAGAACTCAAAACAAATTTACAAGAAGAAAACAAACAACCCCATCAAAAAGTGGGAAAGGGTATGAACAGACATTTCTCAAAAGAAGACATTCATACAGCCAACAGACACATGAAAAAATGCTCATCATCACTGGCCATCAGAGAAATGCAAATCAAAACCACAATGAGATACCATCTCACACCAGTTAGATGGCAATCATTCAAAAGTCAGGAAACAACAGGTGCTGGAGAGGATGTGGAGAAATAGGAACGCTTTTACATTGTTGGTGGGACTGTAAACTAGTTCAACCATTATAGAAAACAGTATGGCGATTCCTCAAGGATCTAGAACTAGAAGTACAATATGACCCAGTCATCTCATTACTGGGTATATACCCAAAGGATTATAAATCATGCTGCTATAAAGACACACGTACACATATGTTTATTGTGGCACTATTCACAATAGCAAAGGCTTGGAATCAACCCAAATGTCCATCAGTGATAGACTGGATTAAGAAAATGTGGCACATATACACCATAGAATACTATGCAGCCTTAAGAAAGGATGAGTTTGCATCCTTTGTAGGGACATGGATGCAGCTGGAAACCATCATTCTCAGCAAACTATCGCAAGAACAGAAAACCAAACACCGCATGTTCTCACTCATAGGTGGGAATTGAACAGTGAGATCGCTTGGACTCAGGAAGGGGAACATCACACACCAGGGCTATCATGGGGAGGGGGGAGAGGGTAGGGGGGAGGGATTGCATTGGGAGTTATACCTGATGTAAATGACGAGTTGATGGGTGCTGACAAGTTGATGGGTGCAGCACACCAACATGGCACAAGTATACATATGTAATAAACCTGCACATTATGCACATGTACCCTAGAACTTAAAGTATAATAATAAAAAAAAGGAAAAAAAAAGAAGTTTAAATTTTTATTAATCAAGGTGGGTATTTACTAATGGCAGAATTACCTGTTAAATACATTCCTTTTCCCACTGAAATAAAATACTATGCATATCATATTATAAATTATATGTATATATAATATTGTGTGTATATATATAATATACAATGTATATCTATGTGTATATATAAGTATACACAGTGTACTAACACTCTTAGTTCACTTTTACTGTATACCAATCAAAAAATCTCAGGTGCTCACCACCACAGCATGTATTATAATACTTGCTGGTCATTAGGTTGTGTAGGTGTATGCATTTTGCTTTGAGGATCTTTTTAAGAATGACAACACATCACTTATTTATTATAGCTTTATAGTGTGATTTACTTAATGTGAGATGTAAAACAAACCCCATCTCACAAAACAAATGAAAGCTTTGGATTTCTAGGAGATGTTAAATTATATTTACAGGTTAAACGTAAGAAAATAAACATTAGTGATAAGTTTTCACATGCAACAGTATATGATAAGTGTTTCATTAATGGTTTCTTCCATTTTCCAATAAAATTATTTGCTTAAGTTAAATATATTTATATGTATTTTATAAATGTATGTCTTTTGTTCCTATCATAAATAAAGCAGTTCTTATCTTACAGTAAAATGTCTGTATCATAATGTAGGAACATAGAGATATTCAATAAATGATGTAGAACTAATAAAAAAAAGTATTTAAACTTTGTATGCATGATTAATCAGAGTAAAGAGCTTTACAGCTGGAAGTTTCTTTAATCTTCTCCCAACTCCTCCTCATTTTATAGACAGAAAGCTGCAACTTTGGCCTATGGAAAGCACCTTTGAATGGTCCTTTATAAGTCAGTGGTAGGTATTGAACTGAAACCCAACTCCTCTAGCTGCCTCCATGTATTTATTACTCTGCTAAATCAGGGTAGTAGAAAACTGTCTCTCTTTCACAGCAGAGCCTCAGTTGCTCTCTCCTTTTTCCTACTGTCTCCTATACACTGGCCAAATCCATATCAATTCTGTCAAAACCTTCAACTATATAGTGGTTGTTATTAATACCCCTGGCCAGTCTAGGGTCCTATTCTCCCTCTGTAAATCACATTAACTTGGCTGATAAGTTAAGGGGAAAAAATTTCTTGACAGCACACAGAGGGGAGAAAGTATTAGCAAGTATAGTTACAAAGTGTGACAGTGATACACAGAAGGTGGATAAAACTGCAGATCGGGAAAAGCCTTGCAAAAGCTAAATCTCTGGGTTGATCTACTTGTTAAACAAAGCTCTCCAGGATAGCAACCAGAATGTTATTCTGTGTGTGTGTGTATGTTTATGTGTGTGTGTGTGTGTGTGTGTGTGTGTGTGTGTGTGTGTGTCAAAAAGAGAGGAAGAGGGAGAGAGTGGGGGAGGGGGATATTGAGAATTCATAATAGGGATCATAAGCTCAAATGTCTACAGGAGCCAAGGAAATACTATAAATTTATAAAACAAGTACATAGTCACACTGTTAGTAGTGGGATCTTTATTAACTAAGAGGCTAATGACTTCTCAGGGGTTGCCTACTGAATGTTTGAATGTTTCAACGGGGGAATATAGGTCTACTATTTCCATGTCTTTCCATACTTAAGATAATTTATGTGTATGTGTATATATATACAAAATCATCCAAACACTGCCATCTCCAAACAAACCTGTCTGAAGACCATATTGAGATCTTAGAGCTTTCAAACACATTAACTTAATTAATCCCTGGAATGTATGGAGAAATAATTATGTCCTTAATTTAAAAGTACATATGAAATATATTATAATACTTAGGAAGTAATTTTCTCAATACTGCAAAGCCAGGAAATGGCAGAGCTGAAACCAGAGAACCTGTTCCTGACTGAGTCCCTAGTTTTTCCATTCATTTGATCTCCTCCTTGGCAGGACTGAGCTATCACAGTAAAGAGTTTAGAGGACATGTAACTCTGATGAGGTTTATTTACTTCTCCTTCTGTGAGTTAGCTTCTAAATTCCTAAATTCTCAGCCTGGAGTTATACTATATCTTATTCTTTAGGAGTGATCCTGGACCCTGATGTACTAAATAAGGATCGCACAGTCCTAGTGACTCCTAAAGTTCCCTTGTTGACCCTTTCTCATTAGGAAATCATTGGAGCCCTTTGGTCTGGCTCCATTCACAATGTCATAAAGTGAGAGGTGAGAGTAGGGAGGCTCAGGTATTAAAGTTATTGTTAATTGGGTGTCTGGTTGGCCACAGTGGTGCAGATTCTGTGCTGTCATTATTGATGAACAGTAACACGGGGCTCCCCTCAATTCAGAAGGCAGCATCAAAGGGAAGAATCCACATCTCATGAACCTCCTTATGCATCTGTAATGTTAACTTCTTACTGTGAGGCATGCAAAGGAGAGAGTGCTGTGTTGAACCTAGATGATGACTGCTCTGATGCACCCTAGAATTTTTACCCCAGAAAAACCTGAGGGACCTGGCTTCAGGATGCTACCTCTTTCTTTAGACTAATTTTTTTAGTTCAAATTGATATATTAATAGATCTATCAAGCATATACCATCAACAGAGTACTTTGTTGTCAAGAGAGTTAAAGTTGAATAATTCGTAGCTCTTGTCCTGTGGAAATTTACAGTATAGTTAATGAGAGAGAGATATGCATCATGGTGGAAATACATATGGGCCTGCAACCATTGAGCATCAAAGTTTCAACCCCTTATATTTACTATAAACATGGTCAAGTGCCATGGCCCTTCTATAACTTCCTCCCCAAATTGACTTCCACCAAAATTTGCTTCACCAAATGACATAGTCTCTGTGTTTCCCTTTCACATCACCCAATCAAAGTTCCTTAAACACTGACCTACATGCCAGTCACCTGAGATCTTGCTACAATGCAGATTTCAGCTCAACAGGCTTGCAGCAGGACATGAGATTCTGCAGCAATTTTAACAACTTTCTAGGTAATGCTGTTACTGCCAGTCAGCAGACCACACTTTGAATAGCAAAGTAAAGAACATACTTAGACAAACTCAGACACTTTATAAAGAGTTTAATGTAAATCACAATGAAAATAAAATAAAAGGAGGTAAATATCAAGATGTTAAATAGTACCAGAATTCTGTAGGGCTCTCCCGGTCACAGTTCAGGGCTACTTTTCCTAACTTCTCATTAGAAGATTTGCAAGAGTTTTGTTCTTCCTTCTTGTGTCTGAGAATTGATATTATCAATCACCCAAAGAATAACAAAATGATTCATAACATGTTTATGAAATATAAGCCTCTTCTTTATCAAAAGTAGAAAAGCTGTGGTATATTAGATGTTCATTAGGGATTAGTTGATTGACCAATTAATTAATACATCTAATTGTAAAGCTATGAAGTAAATAGAACCATTTCCTATTTGAATGATATACTTTCCTTCTCCTAAGAAAATGTATTGTGAAAAAAATAGAATTTCCACCTTTGCCCCATCATTTAGGCTTCAGAGCCAATTTTTCCAGGACCTTTACCCTAATCTGCCAAGTTTTTACACAATACACAATGGGATTCATCAAGGGTGGTACCAGCAAGAATGCATCTGCTCTCAGAATCATAGCTAAAGGGGATTTATGCTTAGAAAAGCGATGCATGGTAGCCAAGGTGATGATGGGCACATAGAAGATAAGCAGAGCACAGATATGAGACACACAGGTGTTAATTGCATCCCCATGGGATGCAATTCCCAAGACAGTCTTCAGGATGAACACATAGGAAATAGCAATAAAAACACTGTCTGACATCATGCAGAGTGCAACGAACAAACCATAGTAAAAGTTAACCCTATTGTTAGAGCAGGCCAGCTTCATTACATCCTGGTGAAGGCAGTAGGAGTGGGATAAAAGGTGTTTATTACAGTATCTGAGTCTCTTTAAAGTAAAAGGAAGGGGTAGCACTAGGAGAATGCTTTTAATAGCAAACACCAGTTCAATTTGCAAAGGCCTGACGCTGGTGAGAATAGAGCTATATCTTAGGGGATTGCGAATGGCTATGAAGCGATCAAAGGACATGATTAGGAGGACTGAAGACTCCATGTCTGTGAATTCATGGATGAAGAATTCCTGGGCAATGCATGCATCAGCAGAAATCCCCCATGTTGTTGAACAAGAAGATTCTCAGCATAGTGGGTAGGGAGAAGAAAGACCAGGTCGGACAGGGCCAGCATGGAGGGGAAATAGTACATGGGCTCTTGCAGGGAATGCTCTCTTCTGATAACAAATAGGATGGTGCAGTTGCCCAGGATGGCCATGAGGTACATAAAGCAGATGGGGATAGAGATCCAAATGTGTGCATGCTCAAGTCCTGGTATCCCAATCAACAGGAATGTGGAGACTTCAACTTCTGAGGTGTGGAGAAGAAACATCACAGATAGGTCACTAGCTTATCTGCTCCAAGGCCTAAAGTAAGATGCACAATAGACAAAAATTTTTAATTGTATTTGCTGAATATATTTAAGTTCAATAGTTGGTTAAATTAAATATAGCTCAATCTTAGGTGTCAAGAAATAGCATAATAGATTGCAAAAATTTTCTCCCATTCTGTAGGTTGCCTGTTCACTCTGATGGTAGTTTCTTTTGCTGTGCAGAAGCTCTTTAGTTTAATTAGATCCCATTTGTCAATTTTGGCTTTTGCTGCCGTTGCTTTTGGTGTTTTAGACATGAAGTCCTTGCCCATGCCTATGTTCTGAATGGTACTACCTAGATTTTCTTCTAGGGTTTTTATGGTATTAGGTCTAACAATTAAGTCTCTAATCCATCTTGAATTAATCTTCGTATAAGGAGTAAGGAAAGGATCCAGTTTCAGCTTTCTACTTATGGCTAGCCAGTTTTCCCAGCACCATTTATTAAATAGGGAATCCTTTCCCCATTTCTTGTTTATGTCAGGTTTGTCAAAGATCAGATGGTTGTAGATGTGTGGCATTATTTCTGAGGGCTCCGTTCTGTTCCATTGGTCTATATCTCTGTTTTGGTACCAGTACCATGCTGTTTTGGTTACTGTAGCCTTGTAGTATAGTTTGAAGTCAGGTAGCGTGACGCCTCCGGCTTTGTCCTTTTGACTTAGGATTGTCTTGGCAATACGGGCTCTTTTTTGGTTCCATATGAACTTTAAAGCCGTTTTTTCCAATTCTGTGAAGAAACTCATTGGTAGCTTGATGGGGATGGCATTGAATCTATAAAT
>NW_022299578.1:0-7971 GCF_002776525.5 Piliocolobus tephrosceles
TTTTTTTTTTTTTTTTTTTTGGCTGGGGTCAGATTGTATAATTTAAACTAATTTTGGTTGGCTAAACATTTGATTTTTTAAGATAAGGTGGGCACATAAAAGAAAGTGGAGAGGAAGGGGAAGGGGTGTTAGCAATGAGTTAGAAAGTTTTTCTTTTTAAATAAGGAAAGGAATGTGAGTTGATATTGATAGCATTTTGTATTGTGGCGTGTTTGGACATTTAACAGAGGCAAAAAGGAAAAAAGGAGAAAAGGGGAAAAGGGGGCGGGTATTATGAATTAAAGAATAAAAGATTGATCAGATTATTTGAAGAGAAACCTTATCATATCCCACAGCCATATGTATGTCTTCTTTTAGAAAGGGTCTGTTCATGTCCTTTGCCCACTTTTCAGTTGTGTCATTTGTGCTTTTCTTGTAAATTTGTTTAAGATTCTGATGCATTTTTCAGTATGCCAGTTGCATTTTTCAACTCCAGAATTTCTGCTTGATTCTTTTACATAATTTCAATTTCTTTGTTAAGTTTATTGGATAGCTCTGATTTCCTTCTCTGCATTATCTTGAATTTCTTTCAGTTTTTTGAAAATAGGTATTTTGTATTCTCTTTCTGAACAGTCACATATCTCTGTTTCTCTAGGGTTGGTCCCTGATGTTTTATTTAGTTCATTTTGTGAGATTATGTTTCTCTGGATCATCTTGATACTTGTAGATGTTCATCTATGTCTGGGTACTGAAGAATTGGGTATTGATTTTAGTCTTCACAGTCTGGGCTTGTTTGTACCTGTCCTTCTTGGGAAGGCTTTCCAGATATTTGAACGGATTTGGGTGATGTGATCTAAGTTACATTTGCTTTAGGGGGCACTCCAAGCCCAGTAGTGCTGTGATTCATCAGACTCATAGAAGTACCACCTTGACAGTCTTGCACAAGATCTGCAAGAATCTCTGGATTACCAGGCAGAAGGTCTTGTTCTTTTCCCTTGCTTTCTCCCAAACAAATGAAGTTTCTCTCCCTGCTCTGAGTCACCTGGAGCTGGGGGTGGATTGGCACAAGCACCCTACGGCTACTACCCCAGGACTGCTTTGGGTCAGACCTGAAGCCAGCACAGCACTGGTTCTTACCCAAGGTCTGCTGTAACCACTGCCTGGTTACTACCTATGTTTGCTCAAGGTCCTGGTGTTCTACAACCAGGAGGTGGCAAATCCAGCCAGGCCTATCTTCTTCCCTTCAGTGCAGCAAGCTCCCCCAGGCCTCAGGAGGGCCCAGCATGGCCATCTGGGAGCCAGGGACTAGAATCAAAAACCTTGAAATTACACCTGGTCTTCTGGGGTACTGCTGCTGAGCTGAAATTCCAATCACAAGATTCAGTCCTTCCCACTCCTCCCCGCCATTTCCAAAGGCAAAGGAACTCAGCATGTGACCACCACCACCTCAGGCCCACAGGGAGTTTTTCCAGATTACCTCTGATGTTCCCTCAAGGTCTAAGGGCTCTTTAGTTAGCTTATGGTGAATGCTGCCTGGCCTGAGACTCACCTTTCAGAGGAGTGGGTTCCTCTTTGGCCTGAGCAGGTCCAGAAATGCAATCCAAGAGCCAAGTCCTGGAATTGGGGACTCCAAGAGCCTGCTTGGTGTTATACCCATCTGTTATAAAGCTAGTACCTGAGGTGCAAGACAAGGCTCCCTTCTCAAGCAGAAAGAGTCTCACCCCATAGCCAACACAGCTGAGAACATGCTGAGTCTCTCTCGAGGCTGGCAAGTCTCAGCATCTCACTGGAGGCCCTCAACATAGTACCTGGGTATCACTGCTGGCCAGGGTCCAAGGGCTCTTCTATTAGCAGATGATTAATCCTGTCAGGACTGGATCCTTCCTTTTGTCAGGCCTTTGAGTCCAAGCTAAGGCATCATAACCCCTGTGACCTGCATGTGTACATTCAACTGGCCTGAAGTAACTGAAGAACCACAAAAGAAGTGAAATAGCTAGTTCCTGCCTTAACTGATAACATTCCACCATTGTGATTTGTTCCTGCCCCATCCTAACTGATCAATTGGTCTGTGACATTCCTTCTCCTGGACAATGAATCTCAGGAGCTCTCCACCAAGCACCTTGTGACCCCTGCCCCTGCCCGCAAGAGAAACCCCCCTTTAACTGTAATTTTCCACTACCTCCCCAAGTCCTATAAAACTGCCCCACCCCTATCTCCCTTTGCTGACTCCTTTTTTAGACTCAGTCCACGGCACCCAGGTGATTAAAAAGCTTTATGGCTCACACAAAGCCTGTTTGGTGGTCTCTTCACACAGATGCAGGTAACACCTTTCAAAGCAGTGGGTTCATTTCTGACCCAAGGTGTGTCTAGAAATGTCCAGGTGGTAGGGCCTGTAATGGGGGCCTCATGACTCTGATCAATGCCCTATCCTGCTGTGGCTAAAGTGGTATCCAAGGAGAAAGACAAAGTCCTCCCACTCTCCCCTCTCCTCTCCTCAAGTAGAAGGAGAGGAATCTCTCTCTCTCTTTTTTTTTTTTTTTTTTTTTTTTTGCCTGCTCCCACTTTGCCCTCTGCCATGACTGTAAAAGGAGGAGGATTGTGGAAGGAGGATTGTAGAAGGAGGAGACCTCCTTGAGGCCTCCTCAGAAGCTGATGCTACCATGATACGGAGGATATCTTTTGGAGACACAAGCTGTGCACCCTCGGCTTAGGGAAGGAGTGATACCAGCAATCTCTTAGCTGCCCCAGATGGTGATTCAGTAGGTGAAGTTCCCCCCCCCCCCCACCCGCCACCCAGTTCACACCGCCTGTGGGCCCAATTCAGCCCTAGCACTCACCTAGTGTTGCAGTCCTTGTGGCCTAGACTGCCTTTCTAGTTTATTTGGAGCCCCGTAGCCCATGGTGGGAAGGCTTGCAGAAACTCGGAAAGGGCTATTCCCCTTTGGCTAGGACAGGTTTAAATGCATCCTCAGTGGTTGGGCGTCAGGTGAGTTTGGTCTCACTTTGCTTTCTGCTTTAACAAAGGCAGCTTGGGAGTTCAACGCCTAAAGATTGCTGGCTCTCCCTCTCCCCAGAGCACAGAAAGTCTTTCTGCATCAAGCCTTCACTGTCAGGGGATGTGCGAGGAGTGGCATTAGCAATTCAAAAGGGTTTATTCTACCTCTTCAGTGCCTCTTTCAGCAATATGGAGTTAGAACAAGATACTGTGAGTGCTTGCCTGATTTTTGGTTCTTACAAAGATTTTTGTGTGTGTGTAGATAGTTATTAAATTGGTGTCCTTGCAGGGGGGATAATTGGTGGGGACTTCTGTTGTGCCATCTTCTTCTACCCTGCATGATGTTTTTCATTCCTTTATTGTCAACATTTCTGGTGGCTTTATTTTTTGATGTGTGTCTTACATACTTGAATTTTTAAATGGCCCACTCTTTTAATAAAGAGTGTAATATGTTACATTTATTTTGATTACTAATGTATTTGAAGTTACTTGTGTAATTATTATTTGTTCCTTTTCTTAGGCCTTCTGTTGGATAGATAAACTTTTCCATTTGTTGATTCGGAGGCTGTATTTTCTAAGAAAGTTTAGTTATTCAGTATCTATATCCTTATCCCATTGGATTAGTTTTACTATCCAATGGATACTCTTGCTCTTGGTTTTGTTTAATGTTTTAATTTTATACCCATTTTCAAATATGAAAAGTTGTTATAATTATTTTAAATTAATAGTTAAACAAATGTACTCACATATTTATTATAGGTGATGTAGTGTGTTTCCATTAGAAAGCATATAATGTCTGACTCTCTTTTTATGCCATTAATAGCCACTAATGACCATTGTCTACATCATTAATTAGATAGGTGTTACAAAATGGTGATGTTTTATTTTTATTATTTCTTTTTCATTTATTAGTTGAAATACTTCTATAGATAGAAACTTGTACTTCTCAACTATTTGTTTACCTTGAGGTACAGTTCATATAGGAAAGGCATAATTAATACTTGATTTTCCCCCCTTATTTATGTGGATTTCTTTTCTGGAGTGCATTGGCATACCCCCTTACTTGTTAATTCTGAATAGTAAATTGGTTCTCTAGCATCCTCCAAGGAAGATCAAAGAGTATTTTTAAAAATATCCTTATGAACTCATGGATTTAAATCCATTACATGTTTTTATCCTTCATGATGTTCAGACTGACCTACCTTTGATCAGCTGGAACCTATTCGTACTGATTTCTGAGTCCTAAAGACACAATTCTATTACTCTTTGATAAAACTTCTTGCTTTTATTATATCACATGATATTTCAGCTCATCTAATACATTTTATATCCAGGAACTCTGATCCTTCTAATGGGAAATTAGAGACCACAGTGTGGGCTGTAGGGTTGCTTATTACTCTGGTTCATTTTTGTTTCTAGATCTTTTTAGTGAACAAAGCTAACAAATAGGCCTTTTAAAAAGAAAATGCATCATGAGTTCATAATGATACTTCCAATTCAAAATGAGAATTACCAGTTTTACCTAATGTCATTGAATTTGCATATTGATTTCCTCTCTTTCATGTCAAAAATCCTGATGACACCAAAAAATTACTCATTTGCCTTATTCAACAATAAACACACAGCAGTCACAGAATAACGTTATCAACACTACCACTAACAATGTAATTTCTAACTAGTTTTAGATCTATTTTTTAGGGCTGCCTTTTGTTGTTGTTTTGTCCCCATTAAGGATGTACAGACAAATTTCTGTGTTTTAAAATCAATGGGTATAAGTCTTCTTTAGGTAGTTATGCCACCAACTATATACACATAAGTTAATTTATGTCTTCTTAATTTCAATTTTAGGAGTTGCTTTGTAGAAATTTAATTTTGCCTCAAAGTGCATGAAGTATTTACATGGTTTCAAAGTCAAATACACAAAATGAGGTATATTCATTGAAACCTAGCTTCTATTTCTGTCTCTTTGATGCTACTTCCTCTCCCCAAAAGTAACCATTTTTTTAATGTTATGGTTTATAATTTCATTTACAATGACATATGGGCATAATTATACATGCATTTATAATTTATATTTCCCCTTTCCTAGATAAAAATGGCATCTATACTGTTTTCTCCTTTTTTATTTTCTTCCCTAAACAACATACCCTAAGATTACTTCATAGTATTACACAGAGTTTTTTTATCCATTTTTGTACCTACATAGCACTTCACTTTTTAATACCACAATGTATTTTACCAGTTCCTTATTGATAGACATTTAGATCTGTTTCCTGCTTTCCTATCATTATAAATAATGTTTCAATGAATAACTATATATATATATATACACACACACACACACACACACATATATATGTGTCTCTTTTTGCATTTTTGGCAATGTATCTTTGAATGAGATACTTAGAAATGAGATTGCTGGATCATAGGATAATTTAGTATGTAATTTTTCAGGATTTTGCCAATTTCCCTTTATAGGGACTTTGCATTTTCCACTCCCACCAGCAGTGTTGCCTCATAGCCTCAGCCAATCTGGTAAGTGTGAAATGGTCTTTCTGCACAGTTTGCATTTCATTCATCTTGAGTTAACCATCATAAGGTTAAGGTCCATTTGCATTTTTTTTCTGTGAACTGTCTGTTCATATCTCTATCCAAGTTTTCTCTAGGACTGATGGTCTTTTTCCTGCCTATTTTAAGGAGTCTTATATTCTTTCCCAGTTTATTATTTCTCTTTTTACTTTATTCATAATGTTTTAAATGTAATCAAATATATCAGTCTTTTTTCCCTTATTACTTCTGGATTTTAAAACATAGCAAGGAAAGTTTTTCCAACTCTCAGCTTATAGAAGAATTCACCCATGTTTTCCTCTGGTACTTATATGTTTATTTTCTGTATTTGAATATCTGATCCATTTAAAACTTACCTAGTGTATGGTGTGAGGGGTTTTATCTTTTTCAATAAGGTTGTATAGTTATACCAAACCAACTAAATAAAAGTTCATCTCCCCCTACTGACTTGAGATGTCACTTTTAGTGTATACTTAAATTTTGTATAAAATGGGGTCTATTTTTTTTTTTTTTTTTTTTTTTTGAGACGGCGTCTCACTCTGTCACCCAGGCTGAGGTGCAATGGCGTGATTTCAGTGCACTGCAACCTCCACCTCCCAGGTTCAAGCGATTCTCCTGCCTCAGCCTCCTGAGTAGCTGGGACTACAGGCACCCACCACCATGCCCGGCTAATTTTTGTATTTTTAGTAGAGACAGGGCTTCACCATGTTGGTCAGGCTGGTCTCAAACTCCTGACCTCAAGTGATCCGCCTGCCTCGGGCTCCCAAAGTGCTGGGATTACAGGTGTGAGTGACTACGCCCGGCCTGGATTTTCTATTCTTTCTCATTGGTGTGTCTACGAACCAGTATCAAAATGTTGTAATTTTAAAATATATGTAGTTTGTTTTAATGTCTGGTATTGTTAGACCTTTCACCATTACTTTTCATTTTCAGGGTTTCCTGGATATTCTTACATATTTGTGATTCTAAATGAACTTATAATCAACTTGTTAAGCTCCAGAAAAATACCTGTTAAATTTATAAATAAACTTGAGGAGATCTGATACATTATTATGTTGATTCTTTAATGCAAGAATATGCTAAATCTATTTTGGTCTTTTAAAGTGTTGTAGAGTTTTGCTCATTTCTATTTTGAATATTTCTTGTTAAGTTTATGTCTAGACATTTTATTTAATATTTTTCTATGGCAAAAAAGCTCATATCTCCCATTCAACCTCCCAACTGGTGTTTGCGTATATGAAGGATCTCTTAGTCTTTTTTTCACTTAAATTTCTCTGTCTCTCCCCACCAAGATTAAATAATAAGTTTAGCTGTGTAAAAATGATAAATCGAGATTTATCTTTGCCCTCTGAAAATGTTACTTTTTTCTCTTTGTCATTAAGTGCTACTGGTGAGAAGTCTTCTCTCAAATTCTTATTAATATGTATATAATGTCTTTTGTAGCTATTACTACAATCTCTTCATCTCCGAAATTCTACAACTTTACTATGAAATGCCTAACTATGTATTTGTTTTAATTTATTATATTAAGGGGCGGAGCAAGATGGCCGAATAGGAACAGCTTCAGTCTCCATCTCCCAGCGCGAGCGACACAGAAGACCGGCGATTTCTGCATTTTCAACTGAGGTACTGGGGTCAACTCACTCGAGAGTGCCGGACAATCGGTGCTGGTCAGCTGCTGCAGCCTGACCAGCGAGAGCTGAAGCAGGGCGAGGCATCACCTCACCTGGGAAGCGCGAGGGGGAAGGGAGTCCCTTTTCCTAGCCAGGGGAACTGAGACACACAACACCTGGAAAATCGGGTAACTCCCACCCCAATACTGCGCTGTAACACCGGCACACCGGAGATTGTATCCCACACCTGGCCGGGAGGGTCCCACGCCCACGGAGCGTCTCTCCTTGCTAACACAGCAGTCTGCGGCAATCTAACCGCAAGGCAGCAGCGAGGCTGGGGGAGGGGCGCCCGCCATCGCTGAGGCTTAAGTAGGTAACTAAAGCCGCTGGGAAGCTGGAACTGGGTGGAGCTCACAGCAGCTCAAGGAAACCTGCCTGTCTCTGTAGACTCCACCTCTGGGGACAGGGCTCAGCTAAAGGAGTAGAAGCCTGTGAAACGCGAACGACTCTGTCTGACAGCTTTGAAGAGAGCAGGGGATCTCCCAACACGGAGGTTGAGATCTGAGAAGGGGCAGTCTGCCTGCTCAAGTGAGTCACTGACCCCTGAGTAGCCTAACTGGGAGACATCCCCCACTAGGGGCAGTCTGACACCCCACACCTCACAGGGTGGAGTACACCCCTGAGAGGAAGCTTCCAAAGCAAGAATCAGACAGGTGCACTCGCTGTTCAGCAATATTCTATCTTCTGCAACCTCTGCTGCTGATACCCAGGCAAACAGGGTCTGGAGTGGACCTCAAGCAATCTCCAACAGACCTA